>NW_015151015.1:93659-122842 GCF_000732505.1 Cyprinodon variegatus | reverse complement strand
TATGATCTGGTTTAATTGTCTCTGTAAAGTGCTTTGAGATGACATGTGTTGGTAATTAGCGCTACAGTAGACAAATAAACTGAATGAAATTGAACAACAAAGTCTTTTTTTTTTTAAATAGTGAATTGCCATTCATGCAAAAGTCTATTTCTTGTGTGAAGAATTTTATTAACATATTCATATCCTACATTTATTACATTTAAATTTCAACATTTCCCAAGAAATCTTGAAAAAAGGCATCATAAATTCAAAATGAACAAATATTTCAAATAAAAATCTTTTCCATTCAAAATAAACCATCTAACAACTGAGTGCCTTGTCTCTCTATATCACACTGAGTTGTGCATTACAGTTGTTGAGGCGTGCGCTTGACTGCATGAAACCACGTTTGTGTCCACTGAATTAAAAACATCACATGTTAAAGAAAAAGTTTGCACTTCAAGTACCATCTGGTGCTGAACCAGCAAATAAATGAACATAAGAATCCACTTCAGTCATAAACAAGAATAAGTCATAGGTAGTAACATGTTGATGGTTATGCCTTCATGGAAGGTGAGCGGGGTACTCCAAACTGCTGAAGCCAAACAAGCAGGTGAGATAAATGGGTCAAGGAAGTCTACACTTAAAATTTACCAACACCAGTAATATGAAGTGGGACAGAGATGTTTTAGGAAGACTGAGGCAATGCTGCAATATATACACAACATAATTTAATGGAGCTGGATTTTCAAATTGTCACGATAAGACTTAAAAGAAAAGAAAGAAAAGAAAAGAAAGAAAACATACTGGACTTATCAAAAGACAATGCATTTTTCCAATTTCTTCAACTTATCTTGAATAAAAATGCAAAAATGTGTGCAATGCATGCAAAAGCATGCAAAAAGCAGAACTACTAAAATGTTCAGAAAAAACTTTTTTTTTTGTCCTTCTACATATGGCAAGTATCAAAGTGACACGTATTGCAGGATTTTACATTGATAGTAACAGTACTTTGCAGGAAAGTCTTCACTGCTTTAGGCAGGTTGTTTTTGAAAATCTTTGCAAAGCAGACGGCTTTTTCAAGTGTCCCTTTGTCCAGGTCAGAACTACAGAATGTGCAGCTATGCAATGCAAAGGTAAAGATGTGAGGCAGAGAGTAATAATCCAGGAGCTACACGGGTGTAGCAGTATTGGTCCAGTGTTGGGCCCCAGGGCCATGCAGTGTCACAAGGCAAACTGAGGTCCTTATTGTTTCTGAAATACAATCAAAGTAAATACAGAGTAACTGGGAATGTTTATGACAGATGACATAATAGATCTTCATGATGTCAGAAGAAATAACTCACCCGTTTAGTTCTCAGGTGCGGGAGCATGTGAGGAGTGGCACTTGTTTTTCTGCAAACAGAAAATCCACCAAAACTTTGCAATTGTCCAAAATAAGTTTAGATAATTTTTCAAGCATGAGATCACAGAATAAATTATTTTGCTATTTTACAGTGACCACATGTACGGAGCAATACAATTAAAGCATGGTGTGCAGTATCGCTGCGGTTTAACCAGATTAGATAGAAATTCCATAAAGTGCATAAATTATAAATACACCAAAGAAAGAAATGTAGAATGAAAAAGAACCTTTTAAAAGCATTTTTTTTTAACAATGCAAACTTTTTCAGGATTTAATTTAAACATAATATACAACTTCAACTATTTCAAAATTAAGGACTTGGTGCAAAAGTATGACTTCATTGTGGAATTCAAAAAGGGTTCTATTACATATAAATACATTTAGCAAAAGCTTTTATTAAAGTTCTTATGAAGGTTGGGCTGTTAATCTAGTTTTAATTTCAGTCCAAGGTTAATTACCCTCTAATCAGAGGCTATGATTAACTTCAGCTGGTATTTTGTCCTTGCTAAAAATAGAATGATTCATCTCACTGAACTCATTGGTTGCAACACAAAATATCCAAGCAAGTCATTAAAGATCTAGGCAGAGGAATTATAGAGCTGCATAAACTAGGTGAGTCCTTCTGAAAAACTAGGAATTTAAAAAAAAATCCTAATTTTAATACATTTTATTATACTTATGTGCAAGTTATTAAACTGTATTACTACTTTGCTATCATACTACTACTACTACTACTACTACTACTACTACTACTACTAATAATAATAATAATAATAATAATAATAATAATAATAATAATAATAATAATAATAAAACAAATGTTCCATAATGGTCACCTTTTAACTCCACTATGCAAGTTTTCAGGGGTTTTTTTCACCACAATGACATATATAATTTGAGAACATAGTGAGGCTTCCTAAGCTAAGAACACAGCACCTGTTATGTATGGTGGTGGGAGCATCAAGCTGTGGGAATGGTTATTCACCACTGGTAGTTACTGTAAAGGGGTGAAATAATTAAGTAATTCCTAATTCTTTCATTTAGATTAATAACTAGAAGGTTGAAATCTGTAAGCGGCTGAGGGGTCCAATACAATCACCCCAAACTCACATTAAAACTGTGTTTTAAAAGGATAAAGTACTACTGAAACACCTAAAATGCCCTTCCTAAATACACAACTTCAAATTGACCCTCTTGGAATATGTGGCTGCTTAGAAGCTACAAGGCAGCTAAAGATGTTTGCATACTTGAGAATATATGTATAATCATGACCCTGTGCAGACAAGAGAAAGTCCCAAAATAAGAGATTCAAAACAGATTCCTTTTTTTACCTTTAAATTTAGTCGATAGTGCAAGCTTCGGTCGGATAGCCAGGCGTGTCGGAGGGACTCTGTTGCGCTCATCCTCCAGCTCTTGCTCTTCACCAGCAGCCGGGTGATAAAGTCTTTGGCCTCATCGGAAATGTCTCTAAACTCCTCTTCCTCAAAGTTCCACTGACAGGCCAGAATGTTATTGAGTGTCTCATTGTCATCGTCCCCCAGAAATGGAGACAAGCCACTAAGCCTAGAGCAACAAGAAACAGAGCTTTGGATATTTGCAGTCCTCTGATTTTTTTCCTTCATTTTTTTTTATTGTATTCCTTTTCTGTAACGAGTTATCAGTTCAGATGATTGAGCATCCCTGACTTACAGCATGTAAGTGATGACTCCAAGACTCCACATGTCTGTTGGGAATGAAACAAACTCATAGTTGATGACTTCAGGGGCGAGAAATTCCGGCGTTCCAAAATTAACCCTCAGCTTCTCTCTGGGTTTATACCTTTTAGAGAAAAAGATGTGCCTGTAAATTTGGTAGTTTTCAACAAAACCTCCATAACATTAGATGGGTTTCATTGTTTACCTCCTTGCCAGGCCAAAATCAATTATTTTTATCTTGTTTGTAGCTCTGCTGACGCAAAGAATGTTTTCTGGCTGAAAAAAAAAAACATTTTAAGAGCTTTAAAACATGCATAACATAAGAGTATCATGATAAAACAGTTATATTACCTTGAGATCAAGATGCAGGATGTAGTTTTTGTGCATGTACTGCAGCCCTTCACAGATCTGACGGATGAACAGCACCGTGTCCAGCTCCGTCAGGTTGTAGTTCTCGTCAATGATGCGGTCAAATAACTCCCCCCCTTCCACACTGAGGCACAGAAACAAAAACACAGTTTGTAAAAGGAAATTTTGTTGCTCTGTCCCATTAAAGTGTTAAAACAGGCTCTCAGCAGCAGACTTACTATTCCATAACCAGGATGATGTCATTCCGTGACTCAAAGGCGGCGTAGAGCTGGATGAGGTTGGCGTGGTTCAGCTGGTTCATCACCTGGATCTCGTTCCTCACGACCTCCTGAGAGCCAGAAATATTTAACAAAGCAATCAAGCTTCTTTTGTCAAATGAGATGTGATGTTAATAGGAGCAATATGACAAGAGTGGTTACTGCTTTACTAATAACTGATGCTAATATATCCAATAATGCATTCTAGATATGAGGCTGAACTTTGGAAAATATCCTGTCACCACTTTAAAGAATGTGTTTCTCTACTTTATTCCCATTTCTCATGCATTGGCAGCACGAAGGCTTGAAAACCTGAATATAATATAGATATTAGCTTAGCCTCTGGTAGAACTCCATTAATGAATAATATGGGGCAAATAACATTAGATTTGTATTTAATGTGGTCTCGTAGATGGGATTTAGGAATTGTCCAATAGTTAGAGTGTTTTTTTCAAAATTAGGTAAAATTTTACTAATCAAAAACAAATTTTATTTCATAATTTCCCCACTGATATCAACACAGGAGGGAGACAACCGTCTTTAGATCGATGGTCTCAAACTCTACTCCTTGGGTGGTGGGGTCCTGCAACTCTCAGATGTGACCCTTGCCCTGCACACCTGACTCACACGGATAAACTTCCTTCCTAGAAAGCAGATTTCCCAAATGGAAATATTACTGCACCTTCTCTTTTTGGCTCTTTGCTTTGATGATTTTAGCAGCGAGAGTCAGCCCAGACGAGTTCTCCAGGCACTTGTAGACTTGTCCGAAACGACCCCTGATAAAAGAAAACAAGGGAAATTGAACACATAATAGGCGCATTAAATTCATGATAAAAAGAGAAAAGGTATCTTTTTATTTAGAAAACATGCCTTAAATGTTGTTTGTTAGGCATCCCAAGTATTTCATAATTGCACAACTCTCAATGAAATAGTTGGGGGGGCAGGTTCCCCTTTTAATTATCATCACGCTGTCGTCAGTACAGAGCAACAAAATCAACCCTCTGCCTTTAACCCATCCCCTTGGGGAGCAGTGGGCTGCCATTATGCGGCCCCGGGTAGCAGTGTGGGGTTTAGGGTCTTCGCTCAGGGACCCAGAGGGACCCAGAGTGGCAGTCTGTGGGAGTGGGGACTCGAACTCAGAGCCTCAGAATTCCGAGTGCAATGCCCCGACCACTAGGCCGCCACTCCCCCAACAAATACAGCAAATACAGTCATACAACAGAAATAGACAACCAAATTAGAACTTTAAAATGTTTGTTAGAAAGGGTGGGAAAATAGACTAATGTAGATCTTCAGAATGCTAGACTGGAAAATGCAATTAAATGAGGGTTAATGCTAGTGCTCAGGCTAAGCCTTTGTTAGCTGGTTTGTCATCATCAAAATAAATCCTAATCTAAAATGTTCATCTGCTGTATGTCCAAATGATATATATACATAAATAAATCACTTTCAAACTGGATTTATCTTCAAATAATTTTGATAAAAATTACAGTATGGCGATTTCTCTGCAGAAGTTTGAGAAGCAGGATTTAGTTCTAGCCCATTACATAACAAGGAACTGCTATTTTGCAAGAGTTCTTAAGTGGGCAGCACAAATGGCATGAAATAAACAGTTAGGCATCCCTTTGCAGCCTGTTAAACCCTCTATTATTTCATTACAGTGGATCAAAGAACTGAATGCCTTGGTGAAATGGAAATAACTGAGGAATAACTCTTGCTTAATGAGAGAAGACTGCTTTGTGCTTGTCACTCACCCGCCCAGAACCTCATCCCTGTTTATAGTGTAATAGGTGGCTATTTGATGGGGTTTAGGAGTCACAATTCGGTGATCAAAAGGAGCGGTCGGAGGAGGGCCTGCATCTGGTAAACACAAGTGGAAGAAATAGGTTATTTTTGTACTGAATGTCAAAATCGGTGCAGAGACAGGAAGAAATCTCTGTGCCTAGGAACATGGATGAAAATAGCAACATGAAAATGACTTATTGTCTGCCCTATAAGCTGCATGACTGATATGTTCTGGAGGCCCAAGCAGGCACGACATGATGGCATGAGATCAGGAATGTTGGATCAAATGTCGCACACTATCATGATAAGTTGGGACTTAATCGAAAAAGACGCTACATATAAAACTAGCAAAGATGCAGAAAATTGGCCCGGTAATTTATGTGTCTTCTAAGAAAAACACACTTTGCTTATTTTTTTACTGATTATCTTATATTTCTCTTTAATACCAGAGTCTATTACATTATCACTAAAATGGTTTTACATTACAACCACAAATATTTATGTATTTTACTGGATTTTAAGTGCCTAAGGAAAGGCACAAAAGGTTCATCTGATTTAAACTAATATTATTAATATTTCCTTGAATACTCTAATGATCTTTTTGCATTCTATATGCCATTCTGCATTGATGAGTGGATCTCTGTGATTTTGTCGTCCCACACGTTGTTTCACCGGAAAGGTTTGCTTGGATGCAACTAATTTTCTTAGATATCGCAGATGGGAAAATATACTACATTTATATAAAGGTATCAAACTCTTCTAAACTCTCACCAATGACAAATTCTTTCACTGCACACTCTCCTGCTTCTTTAGCTTCTGCATTGGCTTCGTCTGACTTTGAGCCCTCCACCTCCTCACCAACAGCGTTTTTCACTACGCTGTCCTCCACTCGACTCTTTTTCAGGTCATCCTTCTGGTCCTCTTCTGTGACGCGGCGTTTGCCTACGGCGCCTCCATCTTCAGTGTCTTCAGAGCTTTATAAAGCAGAGTACAGGTTGAGATTTCAATTCAGGTTTTAATAAAAATTTTTAATTTTTTTTTCATCCAAGCTTTTGGTTAATATTCTTTGAATACATTCAACAAAAGGAAAAAAAGTAAAGAAAGAGGTTGGGAGTACCTTTCCTGGGACGTCTTGCTCATGTCTGAAATAACGTTGTCCAACAGTGACGCTTCTTCTGATTCTCCTTTAAGCCTTTTCTGTACATCATCCTCCAATTTTCTGCCCTTTTCTTCACCATCATCCTGCTCTTCCTCTGCTTCTGTGTCATCAGGCACATCCCTCTCTTCTTCCTTATCCTTGTTTTCCTTACTTTCCTCCCTCCCCTCCTTAGTTTGGCTTGCAGGAGCATGTGACCTATCCAGGATCAGCCCCCCGCTTCCTCCATCTTCCCGATTCTGGTCGGCACCCTCCGCGTTTACATGGGAATGCTCGCTGTTCTCCCTGTTGAGCTTTTCAATCTGCTCCTTTAACGCCGACTCACTCAGAGAGGAGGTGTCTAAAGTAACAAAAATGAGGGAAATACATTTATTAGTATATGTAGTCTCAGTCCAAAAAAACAAATAATAATAAATAACAGTGATACTTCCAAGCTTTCCTGTTCATAGTTTATTGAAACCCCTTTAAATTTATAAAATTAATATTTCTGTTTTCTCAAACTGTTAAAGAGTTTGGACATTTATCTTGAATTTGATTCCCTAGTAAATTATGTAAACTTGTTTTTTCAATTTTTAAGACTATTAACAGCTCGCTCAACTTTTATCCAGTTATAGAAATCTCAAATGGGAAATGATAAGTTTTCAGCTTTATTCACCAGCATGAAGAATCTATCCAAATGATATATGATAAAGTATTTGGAATACTGAGATCTTTTTTTTTTTGCGTGCATTGCATATTTTTACATGATCTAGTTTCAGATAATATACTGCAATAACAATCAACTTAAAGGCTGTTAAATAGAGCCTTGGTACACTGCACTTAAATTAAGTGCATTTTTCTTGAATTGAGGAGGTAATTGAGATACTTTGCCAATGGAACAAGACAATTTACATTTAAAATAAGAAAAAAAAATAACTTTGTCTTATTTCAAGTACAAATTTCCTAATTATCTTTTTTTGGGAGTAAAAATACTTATTCCATTGGCCAATCATCCTATTTATCTAATAAAATTAAGGGTAAATAAACTCAGTTTAATATTTTTTTTACTTAATTCTAGAAGATTTTTGCAGTGCATATATTGGAAATAGCAGTAGAACATTTTCGCTGTTTTTATTCACAGCCATTAGAATGGCTGAAATTGTAGATCATTTTGTTGGTTTTTTTAAGAAGAACTAACTGACATATAATAATATATTTGACAAATTTCAACACTATCTTTACTGTTTTGCATTACTGAAGGTCAGATGTTTTGTCATATTATAGCTCATAAAAATTACACTACAGACATAGAAAACGACATCACTCACTTAGACAAAGAAACCTGAATGTTTAAGTTGTAAAACGGTACATTTTGCATCAGATATTGTTAAACAGAGATGACTTAAAAGACATGGGGCTTCTTTTTTTCCATTTCTATTATTCTGAACTACTCAAAACTCCATGTTTTCATTTTTTTTTTTCCTATTGTGAAATCAATTAGATTAGAGGTACTTTAGCAACCAGAAGGGTTTAAAAGTAAAAACCGAAAAATGTGTCCTGTCAGTCTGTTTAATGGGGGGTGTGTCTGTGGCGCCTATCTTTCCCTAGAGGTCCTGCTTAACTGGTTTCCTATTCTTGTCCATCAACTCAAGCAGGATGTGTTCCAGTGAACTTTAGCACCAGATCATTTTTCTAAATGCCTGTTCTTTTTTTTGTATCTAAATCATAATGGGATTATTTTTCAATTTGGTTTTATTTTCAATTTCCATCAACTGATGGTGAATTTTGATATGAGGGTGTCAATACTTTGATCTTATCGTGTAAACTGAAAAATCTGCCTGAAATCTAGCCTCCATTTCACATCTAGTAAGCCTATAATCTGATTCTAATCAGCAGTCTGAATAAAACACAGGCTTGTTTAAAGAATCCATGAAAAATCACAGGTTTTGCTTTAATATCTTTTTGATCATAGACTAAAATCATTTGAAATATACATTTTTGTACAAATGTTTCGACATAATTTTATGGTAAATAGAAATAATGTTCATTTAGTATACAAAGATTGTTGTCAATACATTTATAATAAAAAACTATAAAAAATGAAACTACCCAAAAATCTTTTTGAAAGCGAATAAATAACAACAAAAAATTATCAAAGACAGGAATGAATAAAAATATTGCCATATATATATATATATATATATATATATATATATATATATATATATATATATATATATATATAGCACTTTTTTTTTAAAGAAAGAAGATTTTAAACAGTGCATCTTCATTAGGGATGATTTTTCAGCACCATTCAGGTAAAGTATTAATTAATAAAGTGTAAGGATGATTCTTATCGTATCATTAGGTGCAACTTAAAACTTCCTCATACCGGTACATGATTTCTTGGTAGTTTGAAGGGCAGTAGCCAGTATTAAACACTATCAGAAACTTTTACTGTTTGCACTTGAGCAGTTTCACTCTCTGAATTTTCTTTCACTTTATTTGCCTTCCAGTTGATCTCCTAAAATCCGCTACGTTTCAGCTTACCTGAAGAATCCTGAGGTTTCCTTTTCTTCTGAGATTTCCCACCTTTAACACTCTGCTTGGCTTTGTCATCTTTTGCCTTTATTTGGAAAATGGGGGGAGAAAAAAATATATTTTAAAAGATGCGTAACTTTAACTTGAGTGAGGCATTAAGGTTAATGGGATGAAGCTGATATCTGTGATGTCAACAAGTAACAGTCAGTAAAGGTGGATGTTTCTGTTTGCATAACAGGGGGGTGCCAAAACAGAATGTTTGTTTCGTTGCTGTGGTGCTTTCATTACTCAAGGGCCATATTCTGCACTACTGATGCTCCCCTTAAAGAGGAAAGGTCACATATTCAGTAGCAAAAAGCAACTGCAATATACTTTCACTGTATTTTATTTTCTTTATTTTTTTTTTTTAATGCGAGATTGATATTTTGAACACATGTTGTAGGCTATAATGTGCATATAAATCAGTTCACTGAACCAGACAGATCCCCTCAAGAGCCCATATGAGCGTTAGAATAGTAGAAAGAGCTACATTCAGGTTCGGTTTTTATGGTTCCACCCATACAGGATGACGCGCACTCCAGAACATTCTGTCCCAGCACACTGTGATCATTATATCTGTTACTGCTTATTGTCACCCACTTAGAAGAGACCAGACAAGTTTTGCATGGTCCAGCTACAGTCTCTAAAAAAAAAACAAAAAAACTTGAGTGTCTTTTAGTGATAACAAGTCTGACTCCTGTCATCTTCACCTAAGGGGTAAAAACACCTTCCATGCTTGAAGCAAAACTACTTAACTGAGAGCACCCTGAGCAAGACAGGGCAGGTAAAATAAAAAATCGTGGTGAAGTGTTAACGCCAGAAAGACACAACTGAAACAGGAACCAATGTTAAACGTAATTTTAAAGACTGTTAACGATGCAAATGTCTCCCAGATTCCCTGTGCAGGATCTAGACATTTTTAAGAAATAACAGCATTGTTTGTTTTTCCCACCTTCCTGCTGATTTTGTTTCCAGGCTGCTTGAAAAAAAGCTCCACCAGCCTTGAGCTCTTCACCACTTCCCCAATGAAGCTGATCACCTGCTGGGTTCCCTCCACCAGCTTCTCCACTCCTTCCAGCCTGCGTCCTTGACTCTCTATACGCTCCACTGCCCCACGCAGCTCCATGCAAACTGCCTCGATCCCTGAGCCACGTCTCCCCGGGTGAGAGGAGGCCATCTCCTGACCCATGCCTCTCACATCCTGGGACAGGCCGTCCAGTCGGGTCAGGACGGTCTGCTGCATCATCAGCAGGTGCTCCATCTGTGAGCTGAGGGAGTTTATTCTGCCCTCCATGCACCGTAGGGATGCGTCGTAGTGAGAAGAAGATGAAGAAGCTTGGGACAGATCTGATCCAGTCAGGGAGAACTTCCTTGCAGAGAACTTCTGACCGTGAAGGGGATTTGGATCGTATACTTTGGCTAAAGAGTTAACCAGGCTGGAGTTCATGGTGTTAAACTGTTTACAAATACTAAAAAATAAAAGTTTTACTTCATATAATCGCAAAGGAAACTACAAGAAGGACCATAGTACGGTCAGAAGGAGAGATGCGGATGGAGGTCATAAATCTATCCCTCAAATGCCGCACGACAGAGCTGAGTTATAAGAATAGCAGGTGGCTCTTCCCCAAATTAAAGAGCAGCCCTCTGTGGACGTCAGAAGCTGAGTGGCCAGTGATAAGAGCTCCAGGCTCGGGTGTGCAGCTGAGAATTGATCGGGGGGGCTTAGGTATAAGGAGGGGGTGTGCTATGTGACATTTAAGCCACTTGAAAAGCCCTTCAGACAGGTGTCAGAATCCCAGGAATCTGGGCCTGAAACATGACGCCATAAGAAGTAAAGCAAACAAATAAAAATGTCCTGCCAATAAAAAAAGAACAGTGGATCCGTAGGAGGATAATTAAGAACCTCAGCAGCTGTACCACTGAACGGTTCTGTAAAAACATCCCCCTGTTGTTTATTTCCATTTAGCTTGGGATGTTTGTATGGTGCCAGTTCTTATGAAACGTTGCCCCAATGTGGTGTTTACAAGAAAAAAATGGTCAAACTCCTACCAGTCGCACACTAAATAAATTCCATTAATCAAATTTTATCATAAGGTTAGGTGATCTGATTCAGTTATAGATTGAGCCTTGCTCCAACAGTTACGTATCCATCAGTTTGGCCTGGACAGTTTGTTTCTATTGCTTTCTATATCTCAGCTGGATGTGTGTTAAGTAAAATCTGCAGCTTAATGCTGAGATTAAAGAACTGGGTTTGGTGAAGAAGGGATGTGAGGGACTCCATCATGGCAAAATGAATTGATCGTCATGAGTTCAATCAACTTATGAAGTCATCAAGTCACTGACTTTGCTGTCATCCTTCCTGCTGTCTAAATCTGTAATCAAGTTCAATTATGGAAAAACCATCCATGGGTTTTTTTTATTTATTTATAACTTTTTAGGTCTTTTCGATACCCAGCATAAATCCATTTCAACAATACAAGAACGCGAGACAATGAAGCAGGTGTGTCTCTGTGCAAATTTGGACCTCAGTGAATAACATTATAATGATGAAGCAAAGTGAATGCCAGTGTGTTTATATCACTGAGTAGTTTTAGCTCAGTGCATGCGTCAGCACTGAAGAACATTACTGACGCATCCACTGCTCCATGAGTATAATTCTTTTATTTTAATTAAAAAGAAACATATAATCAAACATTTGGTCCTTTTTCTTTTTTCAAGCATCTCTTGAGATTGAAGTGGTTTTGTTATTCTATGTGGAATTGGATCTTTATTAATTTGATATTTAAAAAAAATCCTCATATAATAAATATTTCATGCATAGGTGCTTTAAGCAGCTTTGAGATTTTCACATTGACTCAGAGGCCACTGGTTGGAACAAATAGCACCAGCATCTTTATGAAGCCCCACTACCGATGGAACGTGAGGAATGAGAAGCCAGCGGAAGAAAACAAGGAAACTGATGATCCCTTTGACATCTCACGAGTGTTTACGGAGCAGACAAGGATTGTGGAAGGTGGAATTAACTGCACATGCCCTACATTTCCATGCCCGAATCCACGGATTGAGCTCAAGATTTTCCACGTCTCAGCAGAGCTCTATCTAAACCTGGCTGGGTGACAAAACGCTGGCGCCTATATGCTGACTCTCATCTGTCAGCACCGGAAAAAACCTGACCCTTACTATGTCCTTTGCACTGCTCCCAGTTCAGACAGCCTGTCAGCTGTCATGGTGAGCACTTGCATCCCTGCTGCCTATTTACCAACTAAGGTGAGAATTAAAGAGGAAATTGTAAACAGAGAGAAAAACCCCTGTGAATATTACATGTTTTTTCATAGGTGAGGAACAAATCCACAGTCAATGGTGTACAAAAAATTCATTATAAAAACCAAGCCACAACATGAAAACATGTTTTAGAGGTTTTACAATTTAATTTATTAGTATAACACAAGTGATCAGTCAGTATGGTCAAATCTTGTGGCATATTTGTTAGATAATTTGCAACGCCTGTGACTTGTTGGTGTTGATTTAATAAAACATGATACAAAAGTTTTTAAACATACATAGAAGCCCCTCCTTCAAAAAACATGACACAGGTTAAAACCAGGCGTAATCCTTAACAGCTATTTCTTAAACTCCATCATTACTGCATCAGAAAATCTGCACTAGGACAAATGGCAAATTGTTTATTTGTTGTTAAAATGGACTAATCCTTGGGCCACTGGGCTTGGTTTCAAACTGGGAAACCAAGTCCAGTGTTTCCCAGTGTGTTTCCTGGACGGGGTCACCTGTGGAACTTGGTTGACAGTTATCCTTTGTATCTCTGCTTCTTTTATATGTCTGCTTCTATCTCCTTGAACCTCGGTCGGCCTCAAAAGATGGCCACTCACCCTGAGCCTTGTTCCGCTGGAGCTTTTTTCCTGTGAAAAAGGAGTTTTTCCTCTCCACCGTCGCTACAAGCATGCTTTTTGTGAGGGATTGCTGAAGAGTCAAGTAGATGCAATCAGCTGGTTCTCCTTACACAGAAAGCTAACCAATCTGACTGTATGATCTGGTTGAATTGTCTGCGTAAAGTGCCTTGAGATGACATCTCTTGTGACTTGTTGCTATATAGATAAACTGAATAGAATTTTAATAGATTTTTTTTTGTCAAAAATAACAAACTTGTTTTTTGTGCAACAATTGATCTAAACAGCTCTGCACCTGTCGGATTTTGTAATAATAAAATAACAGTTATTTTGTAAAATACTGTTTTAGAAATCCAGAAACACAATTTAATTTATTTTATTGCAATCAAATGATGATTTTGTCTGTTTAGGGAAGTAAAAATGAGAAGTCTCCGATGATCAATGACAGTGAAAAACCAAACTGTAAAGCATAAAACTAAGTGTTGTTTCATCAGTCGGTCTCACTCCTTTCCAGAGCTTTAAAAATTGAGGAAAACTATTTATAAGCTTACAATTAGATCAGTCGCCCCAGTTTTATGGATTTTTTCGTTAGGTCTGCATGCTGTTAGCTCTCCATCTAGATGAGAGCACCACCCTCTAGACTGCATAAACATTGTAACTGTGTTTATGCAGCCTAGTATCTACCAGCATAAGATATTCAAAGAAACAGAGAAATGTTGTTATCTGAATGATGGTAATACCCTGAGGCTAACATTTTTAATGAATTTAGGCCATGTGAAATGACATCAGAGGAGTTTCTTCTGGCTGACACTATGATTGTCTTCTGTAGGCTGTTTTGCATTCATCTTTTATGTGGCTTCTTATGTATCATTATTGATACATAAAGCTTTAAAAGTTTACAACCCATGTCTTTTTTCAAGTATAAATAGTCCTAGTGTTAACACTAATTTGTATTCTTATTTGATATTTCTAAATCCCCCACAAATACAGTATTTTCTAACTTTTTTATATTCTTCTATTTTCTACTTGAATATGTATTGATCCTCTTTAGCCCGCTATCTTTTTCTCTGAAAGAAAAATGCTAAGCTTGTTAGATATAAATACATCACTATTTTCTAACCCAGTAGTATTTGAGGTACCGGTATTAGTTGGTAGCGGTCGCCTTAATCAAGAGCTGTGAAATCCCCACTGTTAGGAAAAGGTTATACGGGAAGATGAGAATCAGTCGGGAAGGAAAGGCTTTTCAGGAACCAGGCTGATCCTGAGCTTCTCTCGCTACATATAAAGTTACTGGGAAGGAAAACAAAGAGAAAACACAATGCTTATTGAAGTGCCACAGGCTTTCCATTCATCTGGCAGAGTGAGTGAGCTCACTGACTCTGGTAGAGTGGCCTAAAAAACATTGATACCACAACATGTAACCAAGAGCTACCATCATACTCTGTGTCACGTGCGACAGATGTGTGCTCCTGCATTATTAGTTGCTGTTTAGAGTCCACATTTAGAAACAGAGTAGCTTAAAGCTGGGCATACACTGTACGATTTTTTCAGTCGTTGCACGCAGCTACAGCTCCCACTGTACGACGAAACCACAGGATTTAAAAGTTCACAGCTCACGATGAATGTTCTCACGCTGTGCGACCCGACACTCTGATGCGATCTACCACTGTACGTCTGGAAATCATGTCGGTCTCAGCTCTGCAGTGAGAAGGCGCTACTCGGACTCGATCGAAAAATACTCGCACAACTGGAAAATCGTCCCAAAAAGGACAAAAAATGGTACAGTGCATACACTGTACCATTTTTTGGACAGTGTATACTGTAGCTGTGTTCAACGATTGAAAAAATCGCACAGTGTATGCTCGGCTTTAGCAAAAGGAAGCTGAAGTGTATCATTTTGTGTTTCACGTTTTGATCACTTACTGGGAATATCATCAAGATGGTTTAAGCCGGTCATACAGTGTACGAAAAAATACAGTGCATACAGTGTACAACTTTTTGCCCTTTTTTGGGACAATTTTCTTGTCGTGCAAACATTTTTTGACTTTCAGTCTGATTTTGTGTCGTGCATTGTGTAGTATACGGGGGTAAAGAGCGATAATCAGCCAACCACGACAACCTCCAGATCAGGAATTGTGATTTCTTCTTCTTCCTCTCAGATGAAATCAGAGAAGCATGTTGGGGGTGCGAGTGAAATTGACTTTTTTCTGTAAAATTGAAAGACCGTAGTAGCCAGGTTTGCTCAGCCATGTCTTTGTCCAAATACGTCGTCGCCGTTTCTTTCTAGGGCTTTTTAGGGCTCACATTATTGCATAAATTGCCAAGGCAGCGCATTTCACTCTAATGAGCTTCATATTCCTCTTCTACTCAATTGGCTTACGGATAGATGGGTCAGAATAGAGCCATCTCACTGCAGAGGTGAGTCCCACGTGGTTTTTAGACATACAGTGTGGGCAGGTAGATCACACAGTGTGAGAACATTTATCGTGAGCTGTGAACTTTTAAACCCTGCGTGCAACGATTGAAAAAGTCGTACAGTGTATGCCCAGCTTTAGCAAGAGGAAGCTGAAATGTATAATTGTGTGCTTCACATTTACAGTGATCACTTACTGGGAATATCACAAAGATGGTTGAATATGTTTGATTCTTTATTAGTTTTTACTATAATCAGTCGAAACTATTTAATAAATCAGACTTTCGTTTCGATTTTAGTGCTGGGCAGTATCAGATGGTCATATCTTTAGCTTGTTTTTAAGTCCCCCGACTCTATAAGATCCACAGACTCTCCCAGGGTATCCTTACACAATTGGCATCTCTGCCTTCGTAGAATTTACCATACCATCATGATGACCCCACCACCTCAGCCCACCCTGCAGCTCCTCATGCTTAAGGAAAACAGTTTCATGTAACTGTATAGTGGAGCTTCTAACCTCCTTCCTTTCAATCGGGGGTTTCACTTCAACTTATGGTGTGAAATACTCCTTGATGTGATGAAAGATAGACAAACACACAAAGAGAAATACAATTATAGGAGGTTTACGCAACTGAGATGCAGCAGAGAACTATTAAAGCCATAGAATACTGTTCAGGTTTGGACTTTTCAGATACTTTGTAGTCATTTAGTATTTCCTGGAAAGTGTCATCTTGTGAAGGAATGGCATAACATTTTGGAAAAGCTACAAAAAAATCTGTCAAATTAACCTTAAATAATCTGACTGATTTGGTAAAATATGCAGAATTTATTGTAAAAACTTTAGTATTTTAACTAATAAATGTTTGAAGTGTATGAAGAGCAACACAGAATATTTTGAATATTTGCTTTGTGTAATGCAGTTTCCATTTTCCAGCAGAGGGTATCCAATTTTTATAAACATTTCTAACTATTTTCTACAATACACGATTTAAAGGTCTTTGGAAGACAAACAGGCTCAACGCATCTCAGATCTTCCACCATATCTAAATAGTAAAAGGTGTTTTCAATATTCTTTCTTTTTTTAACACTAGCATGTTTCATTTGATTAAAAGTGCATGGTTCCATTTAAAGTCCAGTAATATTTGGCATTTGATGTCAACAGAAAATGTTAACATTTTTCTAGTATATATTGGTTATTAAATGTCCCTCTTATTTGCCGTTCTCTAACGGTGGGCCAACCTCCATTACATTCCTCATACCTTGCTTTCTTCCTCATTACCTTCCTAACGTAAGTAATGGGAAAATTAACATGGATCCTCAATCAGGCAGGTTAATAACACTCCTAACTGCCTTAATCTGCTTAATAACTTTGACTATTTTATTGTAATCATTTCAAAATTTACTAAAAATAAGAAAAACTCTGCTTGACCTGAATGTCATGTTGTCTTGTCTTTCCCACAATGAAGAGTAAATGAAAGAGATGTGTCGTTATGATTATACTCCATGAAATTCGGTAGCACTCTTAACCAAAAAATTTTTCTTTTAAAGTTTGACAATGCTGTTCATAATCATCTGTTAAGTCGTAGCATTTTTCTCATTGCTGCTGGAGGACAGTGCATATTTCGGGTGAGTACTTGCTGAAGTGACCGGATATATTTTCCATAGCTCCGCCTGCTTCCATGGGGCAAACTTCCATGTGTCACCATTTGTTGATGACAGCCTGTTCTTGCACATTTTAGCTACTATGATAAGATACAATCTGCTCTCCATGTGTCTACTTTGGGGCAACATTAACCAAATTCTTTTCTTGGAAAACAGTTGCTGCTTGACGCCAGCAGAGTGTGTGTAAGGGAGACGAAGCCAGGCTGGAAATGTGTTACATAAACCATGCCAGGGTGTTCACTGACTGACTTTTAAATAGATGCATACAGGACCCCCTTTCCTCACTATCGTTAGCATTCCAGCTCTCTGTTAGTGATATGTGGCATGAGAACAACCACTTGAATGGATTATATTTTAAAGTCTTTGTTGATATTTTGCTCTGACACTGACCAGGAGATGGTCTGCTCGTACTATGTGTTTATACTCTGTAACACTTCCTTTCATCTTTAATGGCATACTAGACATACTACTTATTTTAGTTTTACATATGGCATATAGGCATATATATATATTTATATATAGGCAAAAATTAAGTCTTGCGTTTAAAAATTTCCACCCTAAACTAAAAATGCAGATCTGTAATCATTATTTAAATGCAATTTTGTTATTTGCAACAGCTTTTCTAATGCCTTATTCTTTGTAAGTATATTGGTTCCAATTGTCTGTTTATGTTTTAATCATTTTTGTAATTCATCAACATTTTTAGTTTATAGAAAATTTACAAATCAAACGATAGAATTATTTTTGATGAATTAAAACAAAACTAAAATAATTTACATTTCCTTTTAATGAAAGTTTAGTTGCACTTCCGTGTTGTTACCACTAGAGGGAGGAAGTCATCCACTGTTTTAAGACAAATGAGAGTTGAGGTAATTGAGAAGCAGTAACATTCTGTCCTGGGGTCAGGACCCTCTCTTGTTACCTTTTACACAAAGCTAATGCCTCATGCATGCTAGACTGCTGGGGCTTGCCATGTACTCTACTGTAACATGTTGACAGATCATAAACAAACTAATCTGAAGTCAAATATAACATTAAGTGTTGGAAATGATAAACCTGATTAAAAGCTTCTACTTCTTGTTAGTTTTATTAGCTTTGTGTCAGTTACAGCAGCCCCCATGCTGTTGTTATTAAAGTAAATGCATGTCCACCTTTAATAAAGTACCAAGTATATAAAGGATATTAAGGCAATATTAGAAAAAAAATACATTGTAAGTGGGAAACTGGGAAAAACTGGTCTTTATCAACCTGAAATGACTGATAAAAACAAAGCTTGTTTTCATGAGAAAGTACAACATTAATAAAAGAACATTCAAGATAACAGAAGAAGTCTAAATGCCTTATCTTACTGTATCATGAATGAGTAAATTTAAACATTAATCTAAGCATATGCAAACATTAAGAAAAAGAAAAAGGCCTCAAAATCATTTTTACTATATTATTTACTCATTTAGAGATTTATTCTGTTTTTACCTTTTTTTTTAAATAATGTATAGTTAAGATCCTCAAACAAATTGTAATCTCAGGCAATGATGGATGATGATGATGATGATGATGATGATGATGATGATGATGATGATGATGATGATGATGATTATTATTATTATTGGTGGATATACAGCTTTCAATTTTCAAATTATTATTTTATTAATTAAGGGAACACAATCTATAAATTAAGTTTATTACAGTAGTTACAGTCAGACCTGAATAATCTTAAGGAAAACTTAAGCAACAACAGGAAGTGGTAGATTTAACAACATATAATGTCTTCCATGTAAAACAACAGGTGTTATGCAACCTCATCTGTATTCAGCTGGGAAGTATTATAAAGTTATTTCTAAGCTTTTAGGACTCAAGTCAATGTTTTATGAACCAAGGAAAGAGCTATCATACATTTATGTGGAAGGACTGGCCAATAAAAATAGTCAGAGAGGGAAAAGAGGCTCAGCCAAAATGGGACTTTCACCTGGTTTTAGGTTGGCTTTATAAAAAAAAAAAAAAGATTTAAATCGGAGTTTGATGTTGTGGCATGACATTGGGTCAGTCCAAATACCTCAAATTGCAGCTCCTAGCTCTTGTTTCTAGTTCCCATTCCTTCAGCTTTCATGGGGTCATCAGCATGAACTCTATCCACAGAGGGAGCAGAATTACTGTACAAACTGTTTTGGTGAATCTGATCGAACCCATGTTTCACAGGCCTCCTTCCGCGACATGCAGATGAACGATGCTGGTCAAACTAAAAACAAAGGCTACACACATTTAATGTAATAACATCTTGTAAGGTGGATGGCTTATCTTGGCAAAGAAAAAGAGCTGATTTAGATTTAACAACAATATAAAGGTAGAATCAAACGTCTGTCAATGTTTGCACATTTTCTTAAAATAAATGTTATTTTCAAGAGATTTCAACGCTCCTGAAAGATTCTGAAAGATAAAGATCCAACATAAATGGTGTTATTTTTAAAATATGACATTGTCATAGACGTCAGAGCAAGACTGAGTCTACACATGTCGCTCTTTTAGAAATTGTTTCTGTGGCTAAATATTTGTGAGGAATTTAATGTTCCTTTTATGATAACTTTTTAAAACTCCAGGAAGATTCTTAAGGTAATCAGGAAGATTTGAATGAGATAAAAATTGAAAAAATAAAAATAAAAAATGTCATGTTTTATATAAAGTAACTATCAAAAGATAATTCAGCATTTTTTTCTGTTCAATTCCTGCATTGAAACAATATAATTTTAGTAAAGTCTTTATAGTCTAAACAGTCACTGCTAGGTGAAAAACTCAAAGCTCCCACACATAAGAAAACCCAAATTAACATGTGCTGTATAGATTCTGTCACTCAGGAGAGCCAGTTGACCAACTGCCTGCTTCAAACGCCTCCAATCCCAGAGTCACCTGATGTTCTCTGGTCCAGATCCAACTTCTGTAGACATGTCTCTAACTGTAGAAACCCCAGAGGGGGTCTGTTCCAAACGTTCTGCTTTCCCTGAGCAGTTTTTCTGCTTACTCATTTTATTTACATTCCTGTATTTGTCTATTTGTTGCTTTGTGGAATGTATCCACGTCTTAATTTATCTCTCCCATCTTCCTTTACACTGCTGATATATCTTTATTTAGCCTTGACCCAGGTTGATAAATCATCTCACTTGATCCTTGTCAGATCTGAAGATTTTTGTATTTATGGGCATCCCAAATATGATATGGTATTAGAGACATTTTCTGGATATGAGCCTTTGATAAACATGAGGCTTTTTGTCTCTGTAATATGCTCCAGAAGGATTTTAAAGACCTACACAGCTAATGAGTTATGCAAACGTCTGAAAGAAGACACCAGTTGAGAGGGTAGAGTTGAACAGGCGAAAGCAGCACATTCCTTTTTAGTTTTCGTACCAGAGAGAGAGACAGAGAGCAAGATGTCAATTAAATGACTTTTCTTTCTGCATTAATGCAAGAAAGATATGGGGAATTGTAACTAAAGAAATAATGCATAGCAACTATGCATTAATCAAAACAGGAGCACATACCCCACCCTGTAAATTAGGTCTACTGGTAAAATTACAAATTGTTGTTTTTTATAGTAAAACTAAACAAGGATTCTTTAGATTGTTTAATTCAACAAATTTTAAATGTACTGAATCACAATTCAACACTCAATCCTAGTTTTAGATGCAACCACAGAATCCAGAAACCTTAATAAAAGAACATTTTCTCATGCACAATCAAGGGATTCCTTTGCTGCATGAGATGGGCTTTAGATAAAACAATTTAAAAATTCAGACTGGTAATGTTCAATTGTTTTCAATAATGCAAAGAGCTAGTAAAGGTCCTGCATTTTTGTTAAAGATACAGATGAAAGCCCTTTACAAAAGTAAAGTTAAACTAAAAGGGAAAGGATGATACAATATTCAATTGTTTGAGGTTTGTTTTTCTTTGGTGTTCATAGTATCTCCTTGTTGTTTATTTGTATTAATTTAGCTGTTGCCATATTAGCTTTGTTGTGTTCAGTTTCTTAGTTTATTGCTGCATTCTGCTCTTTGTTTAATTTCATCAGTTTTATCTTTATTTAAGTAACTGTTAAACAAACAAGCAGGAAAGTCCAAATTAATTTAACTAACTTGCTAGGTAATCAATTGCATTTGCAATATAATCAGAATTTAACAAATTTAATGAATTAAAATTTGCTAATATTACATTCAACATGAATAAGACACTACATTTCTCACTCAAGCCCTTTAAATTGTGCTAATAAGCCACAGAGAAGGGAAGAGAAAGTTGTCGCTAGCCACTGATCTCTATCTATTCACTAGATTGCTGATTGCCCGAAAAAGTGAAGCCAGTGACCGACATGCTGGTACTCCCCACTCCCATGGAGATGCACAATAAAAATGCATACTTGTGTAGCATTTGACTGCAAAAACAAGCAGTTTGCTGGCTGTGAGAAGACGTTTCACAGGTAATTTAGTGTCAGCGGATGTACTAAGCAAGAAAATCCATATACAGTAAACGCTGATGTATCCTATACTATAGTATGTAGCAGCTAACATTAGTCTGGCTATTTCAGACTGAGACATTGACCGAGTTAGTCATTGACATTGTGTCTAATGTTAGAAAATAGAAAGTAGAATAAATAGAAAGTAAATCACTGTGAATTGTCAGTGTAATAATTCTTTATTAAGTGGATGAAGCTGTCGTTTTTGTGATGTTTGTTGTGTTTCTCATTTGAAAGTCATGTGCTGAAATATATTGTATAAGTTATATTGACAAAAACAAGCAACTCAAACATTTTTAGAGGCTAATGCATGGATAGAGCGTATAAGTATATGCCATCATTCATGCAAAACTTGCAAATAGGAAAATACTATAGCATTAACAGACATGTAGTTGTTCAGTCTTGATGTAAAATTTTGAAATTATATGTTATATGTTATAACAACAATAATGTCATCAACACATGTATATTACATGTACATCTGCAATTCTATTCAATTTAATTCCGTTTATTTATATAGGGCCCATTCACAACACATGTCATCTAAAGGCACGTTACAGTTCATCAGATCATTCAGTCAAATTTATTCAAAGTTTTCTGTCTAAGGAAAACCAGTTGATTGCATTGACTTATTGACTCGAATGCAATCCCTCACTCTAAGCATACTTGTAGCGACAGTGGAGAGGAAACACTCTCTTTTAACAGGATGAAACCTCCAGCAGAACCAGGCTCAGTGTGAGCGGCCATATATCTGTATAATATGTTATATTTCATGATTTATAGACTTTATTGACTTCATAATGGCTATGCAATTTGATGTGTGTAAAGTAATCTCCTTATGCTATGAAACAGCAAGTGATGCATTTAAGTTTAGTTTAAAGGTCTTAAGTTCCCCCCTGAAAACTGAGAACATAATTTTTGTTCGATGCTGTATCACATGTATTGTGTACATTACAACGGATATAACTAGGGAGTGCAAATATGGCGGCCGGTGGCTTCACTTCAAACCCGTACTACCAACATGCAATCAGCAATCCATGAATAAATAGAGATCAGTTTCGCTAGGATGCAAATCCATGCATGCAAGCAGAAGTAAGCACTTTTTCACACAAATGTCACAATAGAGCCCTTCAACAATGGAGTCCGGACAACCAAGCTTTCAGGGTCATTAAAAAAAACTGAAACCCTGGAGCGAAATTTCATTATGCTTCCAGTTACTCCAAAGGAAAATAGAAATAAAATTTTGAGTTGCAATATTAGCTGAAAATATTGTTTAGCCCAAGTTCAAACTACCCTAACATCCATGCATCCATCTAACTTCCCCACCACCTCTTAGTGATTTTCAGTCTGAACACCCACACACAGATTAACCTAAGGAGTGTTTTAAAGAATTGAAACAGACATTTTTTTTGTGTCTCTATTGGAGTTATGCTATGGGTGTGTGTGCTGTATTTATTCATGTGCTAATTTTATCTGAGCCAAGTGAGTCTGTGAATCTTGGTAGAAGCATTTTGCACATTAGACATGAGCATTAGTGCAAGCTTTAATTTATTCTATAATACCCTGATACAAAAACTCTGTAATGTCGCCCATGAACTCCAGCTGTAAGTTTTAGATAATGAGCCATGCACTTAAACTACAGGTTATCGGCACAATCAGTCATTTACAGTGATTTATGACATTTCAAATAAAGTGGTTTTAAGGTTTCTTTTTCAACAACTTTTGAACTTGTGGTTTATTTATTTATTTTTGGATTGTGCTTTTTGCATCTCTGGGATTTGATTTTAAAATCTCTTGTGATTTGTTATAAAGGATTCAAATAACGAGCATAACTGGGGTTAAGAACAATGTTTTGGGGGAAAAGAACAGGAAGAATGTATATATAAAAAAAATTGGCGGGAATTATAGGAAGTGGACTGGGCATAGAAAGGACGATGGTGATAAATGGACATTATAATCGATAACAGATCCTATGCAGAACAACAACAACAACAACAACAAAAAAAACAGTGAGTATATGTACACTGAGGAATCATTAGAAAAATGCGTTTTATATGTGGAAGAAGGATCAACAGAGGTACAGGAATCTAATTAACCATGAAGAGATGAATAAACAGAGGAATAAGGCAGGCTTTACACTAAGTAGGTTTCAACCTGCTTAGTTCCAACATGTGTTGCAAGGCAAACCACACTGGATGTGTGCAGGATCTGCTGATGCATCTGGACAGCCCTTCTTATTCTGAAATGCAGCAGAAACACTTATCTTCATGTGTCTGACTTCCTATCTGTCTCATCTGGTAATTTACTTGGTTTTTTTTCACTATCCATCAAAGAAGTCAAAATCAGTATTTTTTCAGATGACAAGGAGTACTGTCTGTCATTAGAGTTGGCCATTTCAAT
Organism: Cyprinodon variegatus; assembly: GCF_000732505.1. Classification (NCBI taxonomy): domain Eukaryota; kingdom Metazoa; phylum Chordata; class Actinopteri; order Cyprinodontiformes; family Cyprinodontidae; genus Cyprinodon; species Cyprinodon variegatus. The sequence goes on along the minus strand of NW_015151015.1, from coordinate 98,763 downwards.
TTCAACACACTGCTTGACTAATTTAATGCAGTTTTGAAAAGGAATATCTGGTGGATTGCTATGAGAACTTACCCTGGCGGTTTACACAGCATAGCAGTCGTGAAAGGAGCGGATAGAGACCAATTTATGGTCACAGAAAAGTGCTGCTGCCTTATGGGCTGCATCCCAACCTACACCCCATGTAAGCCAGTCTAGCTGGCTGCTATTTAGAACTATCTTTGAGCAGGTTTTCTTTATAGTCCCTATTAGCTTATGGCTGAAGGTTCATCTTAAACTTTTCCTTTCAAATGATAATAAATACTGGAGTTTTGTCTTTCTCGGCTATATCTAGGCCTATTTGTGTAATCAAAGCTGAAACTATAATACTATAATTTATAAAATAGCTGTCATATGTGGAAGCACTGTATATACTATACTCCATGCACCACTTTCTTCCGTTGGGACCTTCTTCTTCTTCTCTTTTTTGACTATTTAGGCTGATGGAACGAGTACATTTCTCCACTGTGAGATCAATAAAGTCAATTAATAATTTAAAGCAGTTTTCGACAAGAAAACAGAAAGATTATGCTTCTGTAACTGAAAGAGGGCTTAAATTATCGTAAATCGTCAAATTGAAAGGATGTGATGTTTGGCCCTTTTTCCTTGTCCAATCCTTAGCTTTTTACTCACTCAGTCACACACAGTCACTCTGAGTAACTCTCCTTTAGCCTCTACCCCACTGAAATTAGCAGTAATGTGGGTCTTTCAAACACGAGTTGACCCGCTAAAAATCAGCATTCAGTTCCCAGCAAAAAAAAACAGTGTCTATCACTGGATGCCTGTTGTGTGTGTAGGTGTGTGAGTGTGTCTGTTTATGTTAGATCTATCTGTATGTTCTAAGTCAAATCCAAACATCTACATCAATTCCACACTACCTAAACATCACAAAAATAAAATCAGAGGCAATTGGACTTTCATTCAGTTTTTCTGAAAATGTTTTGACAGCTATCCGGGAGTCTATGTCCGTTGTGTTTAAATCACTTCATGCTTTTATTCATACAAAGCCGCTTCCATTATATATGCCTCTGCTAACTTTCTTTAAGTTGAATTTGATAACATAACAGGATTGACTTATGTTATTTTGGTTAATGTATAATATGACTGAATACATGACATAATATTGTGGAGTTCAATCTTGCCCAGGGACTACAGTTGAAAATTAGCTACTTAGCTAACACTGGCTCATTTACAGAAATGTTTATTAATGTGCACTGTCCCTGTTCAAATAAACACATAAATAAAATAAATAAATGTTTAATCAATCCATTATCTATCGTCTTCTATTATCTATCGTTGGGTGGCGGGGGTAGCAGCTTCAGTAGGGAGGTCCAGGCGTCCCTCTTCTCAGCCACTTGGGCCGGCTCCTCTGAGGGAATCCAAGGCGTCCCCAGGCCAGCTGAGGAACATAGTTCCTCCAGCGTGTCCTGGGTCTCCCCCTGGGTCTTCTCCCAGTGGGATGTGCCAGGAACACCTCACCAGGGAGACGTCCAGGAGGCATCCTAACCGGATGCCCAAGCCACCTCAAATGGCTCCTCTCGACATGGGGGAGCAGTGGCTCTACTCCGAGTCCTCCCCAGATGACTGAACTCCTCACCTTATCTCTAAGAGAGCCCAGACAAAATACGGAGAAAACTCATTCTCCATGCGTCTTGCTCAAATCCGATATGGCGGCAGGCCTTCCCCGGGGCTGCCATCTTACAATCATCTTTATTAATAACATTATTTAAAATGTTTCATCACTTTTTTCCTTCTAAATGTTTACACAATTTTTCCTGGATCAAAGCATTGCTAAATATGCATATTTAAATGATGACATCATCTAGGGACTTCTAGCAACTTTTAAGACATCCGATAGTAACTCTTCTTGCTGAAGAGTTGGCAACAGTGTACTCATGCATCCATTAACTTTGCAGCTTTAGCTCCTGCTTCAGTGAACAGTAACATTCATCCTGTATTCTGGCACTATTTGAGGATTATGGCTATGAAAATAAAGTTCTTTTGGCACTTTTTCACACTTGATCTTGGATTTTTCTTCATTATTTTCCCAACTTCACCCGGATGCTCTAACTTACTTAGTCCTATGACTGCCTTCTTTACCTATTCAACATGTGCATAATATCGCTGTTATTGGAAATATGCAGAAAAGGGTTTAATTTACTTACAAACTGATCAGAACCACAGTGTAAAACACAAAAATAACAGATAATATGGCAGCAGAACGTTGTCATCTTTCAGAAGAACTTTGTATGCAATTGAATGAGCGTCTAGCATAAAGCTAGAACAAGGGAAAAAGCCTAATAGAAATGAAACACTAACCAGTGAACTCAAAACATGAAACATGGAAATGGCTGAAGAAAGCAGGATCTAAAGGTCATAGTAAATATCACAGACATAATCGAAACCTGCACACAACAGAATCAACAATCAAACACCTCAGGATTGTGACTCTTTGCTCGATGCTAAAGAGAGGTTCTCTGTCATACATATAGTTTGGTAATTTCTTTGATCATTGTTAAATATGAAGCATCAAGCTGGCAGCCAGTTTTGATAACTGCTGTGAATTTTTAACTGCCACCGTAAGACATACTGTGGTAGTTAAAAGAGTATGCTGAGACTGAGAGGCAGTCACAGCCCTAAACTTTATGAGGAATCAGTTTCATTTACTAGCTGCTAGTTTATGTCAACACATTAAACCAGTTTAAGTAAATTGTTGAGTGCGGACTAAAGCATTACACCTCCATAAGCGCATTTATGATTACATTTCTCTTGTACAAGGCCTGCACTGGTCTAACACTTAAATATGCAAAATGAAAAATGTTTCAGATGGTTTAGCTCATTCATATAAAAATTGTGCTACATCTTCTCTCCGCCATAGATCTCATTACCTAACAGTGCTGTAGAAAGAGGGAGACTACTTTTGGATTTCTTGGTGTGAAATTATAATCTACCTGTAAATGATACCAGCATAGCTGAGTTTAGATGTTACAGAGTCTAACATCAAAGATCAGATATGTTATAAAGTTCAGTCCAGAGTAATATTCAATAATACTGTTTTATCAAGTTAAGGAAATTTAATAAAAAACTGAGAAGCATTTTTTTTTAACCAGAAATATTTTTGTTGGGATATGAAATGAGAAAGCTAATTTCTTCTCCCCCGTTTTTGAACTTTTGTGTTTTCAAATCTGAGAGAAACATCAGAGGAGCAACTTCCACTGTCTTAGTAAGTAATTGAACAATCATATGCTGGGATCACCACCAGCAGCTGCTGCACAGGTGCATAAACCTAATTGGTTTTTGCTTTACCTGTGTGTCTTCTTGCTGCGTCGTCCTGCTTCTCTTCCTGACAGAGAATAAGTTCCATACTCGTCTCCAAAGAAAAGTGGCCACTAAGCATACACTTCCCAATATCCAGATATCTTTATCCTTTAGGAAGTTCTCCATAATGGGAGGGCTCTCCTTCCTGCCCCTCTTGTCAGTCTGAGGATGTAGGAATGTTTATTATCTGAGTCCGGCAGGGCCTGGGCTGGCACAGCAGTTGTGTCTTAGGAAGTAGCTGGACTTCAGTCCAGTCTTTATCTCACTAAAGACTCTGACAAGGACAGGGTTCCTGTTCTGTCAAAGTGCCCACTGGCCCACCCCTTCACCCTGCACCCGGCTTCCTCCCTACCTCCCACCGTGGGACCTAAAAGGAGAGAACATGCTGTCTCCGAGACGAGGTCGGGACAGGTGGTGTTGGGTTCTGGGTATCATTGCTGTTCAGAGAAACAGATGCCCGCTGCTGTTGCTGCTGGCATTTTATTGAGACCCGTCAAGTATCCTTATAACTCGCGATGCAGCGTTCTATGCAAACTTCCATGATCCTCAGTAGGGACTTACTGCAGGCCACTGTTTCACCTTCCAACTTGTCATAATTCTTCTATAGTTCTGCTCATGCGTTAATGCAGCTGCAATAAGTTTGTACAGTGCAAACACTTGTAAACAAACACCTTCCTGTGTGTGGTGCTAAGTTTATCTTTTGTGCAACGTGCTGAATTGATGGCATCAAAACAAGAGCTGACAATTGGGTGTCTTTTTCAGAGCACTAAAGTGGCTTTAATGTGTGAGAAAGAAACTCCTTAAATCTTCACCTCCTTTTCATCAGAGAGTAAGTTCACACAATTAATGCTGTTTTTTTTTTAACCTACATCCCATAAAATATAAAAAGTTCAGAAAAGTACTCCTCTTGTCCACACACAGTATTTGCAGCTGACAGACTACTTATAGAAAAGCATGTTAGTGTTGTTGGCAGAGAGCTGGAGTTCTTTTATGTGCTTCAAGTACCCTTGTATGTTTGACAACTATCTGTCAGGATGGAAACATTGAAATGAAACCCTGGCATCCTGCAGAAAGCTGTTCTCAAGAAATATGTCAGGTCAAAGTGACTTTTCACCTTAGTTCTTGGAAAGTATTGCATTTCTTTCATTGCATTTTTTAAGTATTGGGGTTCACGTTATAGAGCCTTTCAAAGGATTTCAAGCCCCTATACTTTTGCAAATCCATTACATTACAAGTAACTTCATTATATTAAGCCAGTAAATTTAAATTAAGCCGTGTGAATAAATACTTAATATATCCTTTAACTGCAATGAAAACAACAATAAACCAAGCTCAGCCAGTCTGGAAAAAAGGTATCTACAATCACTTTTTAAGTCTGTCACAGTATTTAATTTCACTCTGGATTTTGGTCTTGCCATAGCTACTTAGATCACAGATATGAGGCGATGTAAACGATTTTAAGGGAAATGTTAAAAGGGATTTCTGCTTGTTTTACTAATAGCTGTCTTCTTGCCACTCTTTCATAAAGCCCGGGTTTGTAGAAGGCGCAATAAATGGCTGCTTCAACTCTACGTATCAAGAATGAATTTCTGACACAATTCCAGGTTTGGCATTTTGACAGCTTTTTATATTAAAGCTGTTTGTACCCAACCTACTTATTCAGTTTAGGAGGGCAGTCATATCTTGTTGGTTTTGCAGTTTTTAGGTGATGGACAGAAAAGTATTCAGATGTTCTAAGATGGGGATATTG
>NW_015151015.1:68920-93573 GCF_000732505.1 Cyprinodon variegatus | reverse complement strand
ATTTCTGCTTGTGTTTTTGTTTTACTAATAGCTGTCTTCTTGCCACTCTTTCATAAAGCCCGGGTTTGTAGAAGGCGCAATAAATGGCTGCTTCAACTCTACGTATCAAGAATGAATTTCTGACACAATTCCAGGTTTGGCATTTTGACAGCTTTTGATATTAAAGCTGTTTGTACCCAACATACCATTCAGTTTAGGTGGGCAGTCATATCTTGTAGGTTTTGCAGTTTTTAGGTGATGGACAGAAAAGTATTCAGATGTTCTAAGATGGGGATATTGTTTTGTAACCTCACCGTAAATTAATTCGCTTTGCAACCTTATTTCTGACCTATCCACTGCGTTCTTTGATTTCATGGTGTTTTTCTTTTTATATAATGTTATCTAACTGTCATGATCTTGGCGCTTATTTATTGGTTCATTCGATTCACCTTTCTAGCTCTGCCCAGTTTCTCATTACCATTCATCTGTGTCATGTGCTCCAGTCTCTATTTAACCTGCCTGCTCCCAGTCATCTGTGCCAGTTTATTCGAGCCTTTGATGAGGGTTCTATAGAGTACGTGTTGTTGTTCTGACTTTCTGATCCTGACCAGTTCTGCTTTTGGACAAGTTCCTGTTCTAATTTGTTTGCCGACCTGTCTTTGGACTCCTGCTGGATTCTCCCTGTTGACTGAACCTGGATCTGCTTCATGAAGCCGACCTGGATTTCCCTTTGGTACCTCTTCTTATTTCTGATCTTTGGGCTTGCACTCCTGTGAACCTCTTTGACACTGGCGTTGGCTTTGTATTCCGGAAAGTATATGCCTTCCATAGTCCGTAATCATCCTCTGTCAGATTTACATTGTCACTAACCTGAGTTTTTTTCTCTGCAGAGGTTCCTGCCTTTGATGGCCCAGCAGTTACTGCTGATTCTTCATTTATAATAAACGCTTTTGATAAAGCAGTCTGCCTGTTTGCCTGGAATCCTGGGTCCCCTGTTCTGAACCTTGACACTAACAGAATACAAGGCTTTTGGTGAACAGCTGTGTTTACACTGACAATAAAAAGAAGCAACTTGCCACATATTATTTGATTTTGGGTGTATGAGGGAAATGGTGGCAAAATGGAAAAAAGATTGCATTTTCATTGTTTTAATTATTTTTTATGAGTTTACGTTGTTTATAATACTCATCTAAAACCAACCTAACCCTAATCCTAAAAGGTATTTTACCATATTTACTATAAGCCACCCTGTTGTAACAAGCTTGAGCAGCTGCAGGAGTACAAGGACCACAAGTGTGAGTACATTGGCAGGATAAATATTCCCAATGGGAATCTGAGGAAAGCATGTACAGGGAACAGCAGGAATGAAGGGACAGGATGCTTATGGAGCAGGTTGTTCTACTAACTAGTCAGTTTGTCTCTAACAACATCTCAAAGCAGCATTCAAACAAGAGATGAATTTATGAGGAATAAGGAACACATGAGGTCAAAGTTCAAAGTAAGAAACCAATGAATGTTGTTCACTGTTCTTATATTACATATGGTGCCTCACATGTACCCAGAATGTTTCTCTGAGCTGTGCATGTTGTCACGTTGAGAACAGAAGTGATTTACTACCAAATAGACCAATAAGTAAACATACTCTACATGAGGTATGCATACAGTGCAGCTCCAGGATTTTCCAGTTAGGTGACACTACTGTTATAAGAACAATAATATAAAACTCTATATCTCTCTCTTAATTATTTTTGTATACAACCTAATCAATATACAAGTGGCAAGAGTAAAAAACACCATGTTTCCATATTTCCTGTTTTGTCTTTTCAAAGTAAAAATCTGAGTATTTAAAACATTTTCTTGCAGAGACTTATAACAGAAAACCTTCATCACTATATAAGTAATTTGAGCCCTAAGTTTTCTTTCTTTCTTTCTTTCTTTCTTTCTTTCTTTCTTTCTTTCTTTCCTTTGCTTGTTTAGCTTTTGCTGTTAATAGCTAGTCTCGGGTCATGTTAAGTTTTTACTAATGTTCTAGCTTGTAAAGTTGTATCTGGACCAAGATTTTGGAAGAAACTTTGGAACAGAACAGTGATTTTAAGAAATATGAAAACCAGGGCGAGTGTATTAGAAGCAGAGATGGAGGGTCTGGAGTCAACAAGTCCTCTCTATGTCATGAATTTGTTCTACTCCGCCACTGGAAGCAGGTGAATCTAATCTGCACAGTGAATTAACCTGTGAAAGAGGCGCCTGCTGTACACAGCTGTAGCTCACAGCCACATCTAGTCCCTAATTGGATTTCATGATGCAAATGTAAACGGCAGTTCAGATTTTTCGATTCCAGCAGAAGTCATCTAATTTAGCTGAATTCAACAAAATTACAGCAATTATTCCACTAAATTCATCACCTTCACCTTGCTTCCCATTTCATAGTGCTCCTGATTCACCCTCCAAATAGGGAAAACATGGAAAACCTCTGCCCAAGCTGCAAAATTTGCATTTGGTTTAAACCTTATGGATAAATGTTCTTTGTTTTTCTATAAGCATTTTTAACATATGTATGTATTTCATGTTCATTTTGAGCCGGTGTCAGTGAAATCTTATTATATTTACAAATTGACAAGAAATGGTATTTTTTCTTGATTCTAGACCAAAATGCAAAGAACAGAACATTACATATAAAAAAAATAAACAGAAAGAGATGATCTAATATGGTGAGACCTACATAATCATGAAGAATCCAGAGATGATAAAAATTCACATGCAAGTGGTTGACATATGTTTATGCCACTAAGAAAGCATGTCAATAACCAGTTTGTCATCTTTATGTTTGTTGCACTACATTTGAAATAAATCATTAGTCTTAAAAGCAGCTTGAGGTCAGATTTACAGTGTCAGCCATCATTGTCATAGCTTAATAAACTCCACTGCTGCTATCTAGTGGCTATATCTGTTCTCAGTTAGTTTGAGCTGAGGTTTATATATATATATGTGTGCGTGTGTGCTTATGTTGGTGTGTGTGTATTGAGACCAAGGTGAGAGGGTTCAAGCAGAGCAAAAAAGATCTGCAGCACCCTCTAGTGAGCGCTGCAGTAGTTCACAGTTCACCTGTTCTGTCATTTCAGGCCTTTTAACAGACATCAAGGGCAGTAGGGCAGGATTTGCTGTAGGGAATTTAAGTCTCTACCTCCCTCCACCCCTCTGTGTGCAGAGATCATTGTGGCTCCAGTTCCACATTGAAACACATGTGCTACCATTAGTAGATGCAGTAGTGTTATGTTCAACATGCACTATAATCCAGAATAAATTCCAAGTTTGGGTAAAATCTTTACAGATATGGTGTCTTTTAGAACTGATGCAGTGTTTTTTTGACACAGAAAACTTTTTTCTGTCCAAGTACAACAGAAAATAACCCAGTGCAGGGGTCTGCAACCCTTAAAATGCGTTGAGTTCAGCTAAATAAAAGTAATCTAGACCTTATAATAAAACAGAACTTTTTTGTTATTTATTTACAATAGAAAATCTGCAACCATATCAAACAAGTGACAGTTTATCGGTATTTCTTGGATTTAAAATAAGTAAAAAAATGAAACACTTTGTAAAGAGGAAGCATTGATTTCCTTCTAGAAGATAAAATTTGATGCAAAGAAAAGCAAACAAATAGGTTTGAAGTTAATAACAAGAAAAATAGATACAAAAACATATTTCTTATTTTTTTAATATAATTTGCTGTGACAATTCAGTTCAAATATTTTCTAAAGAAATAAATTTAAGCTTTTAAGACTGGCATTTGTTATTATATTATATACAAAACAGCCAATGTAGAGGGTCGAAAAAGCCACTTGGGTCTCTGGAACCACAGGCTGCAGACCCCTGATCTAGTGAAAAAAGGGAATGGGGCTTTGTTCAATAAAAAGATTGAATCCCCAACACATGAGAAGGAGGACATAAGCCTTCTAACCTCAGCAGAAAGTCATGGTTCTACATGAGGATTGAAAGGATTAGCAATCTAGAGTCTGTGAACATTACCTGCTGGTTTCCTCCCTCCATCTCTACATGTTTGAGCTCCCAGAAGGATCGCATGGTCTCCACCTTCTCCAAGTGCCGGTAGAAGGCCAACCTGCCCAGACGAAGACTGTTGCTGCGGTTACGGATGGCTTTCAGGCCTTCCATCTTTTCAACAATTGGTGGCATGGGGATTGGCGGCGGCACTGCTGTATTCTTGGCTTTATCAATCTTCTTTCCTGAAACACCCTCTTTACGAGGGTTCCTCTTATCCGACCTGAAAACACCACATCAAAGTTTACAGCTCAAGTAAATGTCAAACCAAACAGTCCCTTTTTTTTTCATTTGCAGAATGGCTACTACTTTCTTTTATTATCTGTTAAAGAGACAATATGTACGTTTTTACTGAAAAAATATATTTAAATAAGCCTTTTGATTTGACCCTTTATGACTAAAACATTATTTGACGAGCAGACTGACAGTTTAACACTTCAGCAGAGCTGCATCAATAAGCCTGCAGCCTTAAAACTTCTAAATAACAGATCAAGAAGACTGATAAAAGAAAATTAAATTTTACAATAATTTAGAAAGTAAACAAACCTTAATAAATGACGGAGTAGTAGAAACAAAGCTTTAGTATCATAATAATAATATAATAATTGAACTTTATTGATCTCACACTGGAGAAATTCACCTCTGCATTTAACCCATCCCCTTAGGGAGCAGTGAGCTGCCACTGTGGGGCGCCCAGGGAGTGGGGGGTTTACTCAGATCCATCACTGAATGAGTCATGTGACCAATGAAAAAATAATTTGCTAAATTAGAGTTCAAAAATTTTTTATACATCTGACTTGATTGTTAATGTTGTGTTGATTGGTTCTTACTCAGCGAATGGATGGATGGAATGGATGGATTAATTTCCACTGTTCTGCTGATGATACTCAGCTATAAGTGTTTGTAAATTCAAATGAAGCAAACCCATTACATAAATTACAGGCATGTCTTAAAGACATAAAAACCTGGATGACTACTTTCTGCTCCTGGATGCTGACAAAACAGAAGTTATTATCTTGAGATGAGGTTAAACTGTTCTCAGATAATAAAGTAAAAAATCTTGGTGTTGTTTTTGATCAGAACCTCTCATTTAAATCCCATATCAGAGAGGTTTCTAGAATTTCCTTCTTTCATCTGTGGAATATTGCAAAAAATTAGAAATGTCGTGTCTAGGGGTGATGCTGAGAAACTAGTCCATGCATTTGTTACTTCAAGGCTGGACTATTGTAATTCTTTACTATCAGGAAGTCCACAAACTGTAGTTAAAAGCCTTCAGCTGATCCAAAATGCTGCAGCCAGAGTTCTGATGAAAATTAAAAAGAGAGATCATATCTCGCCTATCCTGGCTTCTCTTCATTGGCTTCCTGTTAAATCCAGAATAGAATTTAAAATCCTCCTTCTCACATATAAAGCCTTAAATGGCCAAGCTCCATCTTATATCAGAGATATGATTGTTCCTTATGTTCCTAACAGAGTACTTCACTCTCAGTCTGCAGGTTTACTAGTTGTTCCTAGAATTTCTAAAAGTAGAATGGGAGGCAGATCTTTTAGTTATCAGGTTCCTCCCCTTTGGAACCAACTACCAGTTTTAGTCCGTGAGGCAGACACCCTGTCTACTTTTAAGGGTAGGCTTAAAACTTTCCTTTTTGATAAAGCTTGTACTGTAGATAGAGTGGCTCAGGTTATCCTGAGCTATCTCTATAGTTACTGTATGCTGCTAAAGGCTTAGACTGCTGAAGGACATAGGGACCCCTATTTCATAATCCTGCTTCATTCTATCTCTATTCTCCCACTCTGCAGAATTTCTTAGATCAAACTCTATAATCTCCCTGTGCTTATTCTCACAGTAACTTCATCTGGTCTGTTCTTCTTTGGCTGTGACTGCATCTTGGAGAGAAATATCAGCCATGCTGCTGCCATCAACACCTTTGTTTATAGATGTTGGAGATCGGCCTGTTTTTCAGAGTAATCCTGTTTCTGACTGACTGGATGTGCTCTCTTCAACCTCTGACATGGGAGCTGGCTGGGAGCTCATCATCATGGCTGTGTGTTTCCTGGAAGGGGCCGCCTGTGGAGCTAGTTGTCAGCTGTATCACTGCTTCTGTCTGCTTGAAGTCCAGTCAGCCTCGGGCAGATGGTCACTCACTGTGAGCCTGGTTCTGCTGGAGGATTCTTCCTGTTAAAACGGAGTTTTTCCTCTCCGCTTCCACTACAAGCATGCTTAGCGAGTCAATGAGTCGATTAAATCGACTGGTTTCCCTTAGATAGGAAACTTTGAATCAATTTGTCTGTATGATCTAGCTGCATTTTAAAATGCCCTGAGATGACATGTGTGTAAATAAAATGACATTAATTAAAACTGAATTGAAAGAGGTGTGATTCAGCATCCAGTCACCTTCTTATGAAATCAAAGAGTATAGCGGATGTCACACCTTTAAGTTTCCCACATGCTTTTACGTTTAATGCAACAGTAATAAATCAATATTTTGGTGTTTTTACCTTTTTTAAATTATGGAGATTTCTGCTTATAGAACATGATTTTAAATAAAGTTGTTGGCCCACATGTTTTTAGGATATTTTTGCTATTTTGAGATACATTTGTATCCCTACAATGTTCACAAACGTTAAAACATTTTTTGAGTAAACATTTTTCCAATTCTTTCCATCTTAACAACTGACCAATTATTGAATAACATTGTTGCTTATGAAAAAGTCATTGTCAAAAAAAGAGAAACAGGGTCTTACAATCACAAACCAAATACATTTAAATAGTTTATACATGAAAATATATTTTGATGGATGAGCATTGTGTTAAATAACAGATTAACATATTAAAAACATGTCCCACTAACAGATATGCATGGTGTTGGGTCTATGATACTGTGGGTGTTTTCTTGTTTTATATGATTGCAAGGCTGGAACACCTGAGAGTAGGGGGTACATGTGTGAAGGAATCACAATTGGAGGTAAAATATTTATACAATGGCTTCCTCCAGAACACTAAGAATGCATCCTCACTGGGTCAGCTAACATTTTGAAAAAATTGTTGGATAACTTTATATTTCGTTTAATGAACTGCTGTAAGTTATATTTACTAACTAATTCCCATGCATGGAATCCCTTTTAATTAACCACTTTGTTTTAACTTCCTTTCTTCAGTGTGCTATATCAATTAAAATACCAGCAAACTGAATAACATCCTCAGGAAGATTAATGAAGATTAATGTCTGTTCAATCATTTGTGTTTGTAATCAGCCATGTACTACAGCAAACGCTTTTAGATGGATTCCTATTGCAGTAATTAAACAGCACAGTTTCTTGCCCAGTCGTTATCAACACTTTTGAAATACTGTGGCTGTGTGGCCCAAATCCTTTGATCTGCTTCTACAGAGGTCTGCAGAATCATGGTTCTAAATGAAATGATTGATGATGTTGTGGAGAAATGTGCACTGGCGTCTGCTGGGGACAGCTGCCTTTCGCCTGTGTTCTACCTGCTGAGCCCCAGAGGGAGTCATGGAAGATCACTGGAGATATATATACCTCCTGAGTTTATATTCTGCCTTTGCTTGACAATTACAGAGGTCATATACTGTCTGTAGTTTCAGAATCATGATAGAGGCTCTGATTCATTCCGTGTGCTGCAGCCAGAGCTGCTGCTCCTCATTAGAGGTTTTCTTGGGGTTGGGTTTCAGCTCTAGTGCTGATGGTGATCTGGGATCCACCTGTTCCAGTTCTAATGTCGGTGATATGTTTACAGTGGGCGCAACTTCAACACTCAGACATGTTTTTGTTTTTGTTTACTTTTCCTTCATGCATTTTTTTTTAAGTGTCATATCCAGGTATTGTCAGCAAGGTAATTAAACAGGGATAATGTGTCTGAAGAACACTAAAGGACCAAGCCTTTAAAACACTCCATGCACCGTTCCCTTACTGTTTGGTTTTATGGTTGAAGATGATTTAAATACAAACTGGAGGAAGGGACATGCATGATGGAGTGAGGCTTTATTAATGAGTTAACTTAGCAACTCACAGACGGGAGAAAAGCAGCAACAAAGAATAGCAACAGCATACCAGGGGAGTACGACAGCAGAATATTAAAGAGATGTTTTTACAGCAAATGATCTTGATTATAGTGTTTTTATTTGAACCTTTACGACCAAAAAAATTGATTGATGATCAGACTGACCCCTCAGTATTTGTGTCACGGTTTGTTTGGAGGTTTTTGTGAGGACCCAAATGCAGAGGCTGACAGGCAGGGGTGAGTTCTTTAAAGATTTAATGAATAATCAGGCAGCAAAAACAGGAATCCAAAAAATCCAACTTAAAAATGTTAAGCAAAAACAGGAATCATAAAAAATCCAACTTAAAAATGTTAAACAAAAACAGGAATCCAAAAAAATCCAACTTAAAAATGTTAAACAAAAACAGGTATCCAAAAATCCAACATAAAAATTAAACACTAACCAGAACCATGGAGACATCAGGGGAAAACCATCACAAGGAGCCAGGGTGAGACAAAGTAAGACGAGGAACCAGTACAGAGGGACTGCAGAGGGAGTGTATTTATGGATGACTGAACAAAGGCAGGACTAATGAGCTGATAAGGAGCAGGTGTGACTAGAGCTGAGGAGGAAGCCAAGGGAAAAGAAAACACAAGGGGGCAACAGAGGACAGACAAAGAAAAACCTAAGAAACTTAAATAAATCCAGAACCACCAATAAAGCTACAAAACAAGAAAAAACCTGGATGAACTTGAAACTGAAAACTTAGAGAAAACCAACAGAACCAAGATCGTTACAATTTGAGCTCCGATGCATCTATGAATCATTGCCTATTTTCCAGAATGTACGTCATGGTGGAAGTTTCAATGCTGTACGGCGGATGTGACGTCAAGCACGTCCAAGTTTACTGGGTCCAATCTTGCAAGCAGTTGAAGCGTTATATTCAAGATGGATTTTGTGAATACTCAGCAACCGGCATCCAGTTCAATTCAAGAACCAATTGCAACTCAATATTTTTATTGAAAAAGTAAAAAAAAAAAAGCAGTTCTGTGTTTTGCCACAGGTGGCAGTATCTTCTCCTTACATTAAGTGGGAAAGGTGAGTGAGATTAAAACCAGGTGAGTGCAATCAACATAAGAGAGAGCAGGAGAATGTGGACTAAAACCATAGTTAAACAAGGACATAAAGAAACTGAACTAAGAATAAAAAAGGAACGACTCAGTACAAATATTTATTGTGATTGCTTGATTAACAGCAATTAGTAAATGATCAAGGAGCAAAGTATTTCTGGTGGTCTCTCTGAGACACAAGCGATGTCAAACCAGGTCGGGCTGACCTCTCCACATGTGGAGTGTTAAAGAGGGCCTTCCCTGAACTCTCACAAGTATTAATGGTATCAGCTCGGTTGGTGCTGAGCTGACTCCACTGACCTCCCCCTAGGTCCCCCTGCTGCTCCCAGGAGGCTGACTGACCCTGGGTCATGCACTTGGGCCAAAGAGCTTTATTTAGGGGTCTCCATAGTACGGGGTGATAATGATTGAGCACGCCATCACCAGAAAAGGAGAACTTCCATTTGTTGAAAACCATTGGGAGAAAGGATCTGGCTTGTTGCCTGGCAGACTGGGACTCATACAGCCTACTTTCCATTCCTGAGGTTCTTACTCAAAGCAAAACCAGATATATACATTTGCTTTGTGTTTATTGCTGTATGTAGTAATGCTTTAGATTGTGCATGTTTATCTGGCAACAGCTGGTATTTCCTCTCAGTGAAAATGACTGGCGGCGGTCTCTATCCGTCTTCTCCAGAGTAATCCTTTCATGTAACTGATACTAGGAACTGTGTGTGTATCATAACTCTTAAAGTAGCTTTGAATCATTAAACCCCTCAGGACTTTTGCTAGTCCATGAGTGTATGTTTCAATGATTAAAGCGTAAGGGACAAAAACAGGGCCTCCTTCAAATCCTCTGCAGAATGTCAAGTGTCTAAAGAGCTCATTGATGAGAGGAAAACATCTCTGTTAAAACCAGTGTTGGTAAACTGAAACTGTGTGTTCTGAATGTTCCAAAATCTATTTCATTTTAGGAGTTTGATCATAATTTGGAGTAGGAAAAATTACATTTGAATTATTGTAATGTTATTGCTGAATTTGTAGATAAACCTCTGCTAACAATTATAAGAAGATACATCCAACAAGAAAGCAGCAGATTCTGATTGAATAAATAAATGTTTTATATAACTGTTAACAAATACACATTAAAGATTTGGACCATAGGGGAACTATTGATATGTAGTGTGTTATCCATCATTCATACAAAAGTCAAGAGATAAATCAAACTTTAAGGGAGAAATCACCTGAAATGTCGCCTCAGCAATAAGTTTAAACAAAAGATTATAAACGTTAGTAAAAATCCAGTAAAATATCTGTTTATACCTCGACTTCTATGAAAAAAAAACTCTTAAAACCATGACTTGACTTACATTGAAGTCAATGGCTACTTTTTTTTTTTACGAATATTACTTCCACACCTATAAAAACAAGGAAAGTGCTTAAGTAAGATTAGATTAGATTAGATGAGCTTTATTGATCTCACAGCGGAGAAATTCACTGGTCACATATTGGCATAGTAATTAAAGAAGGTGCAAACAATGAGGAAAAAGGTGCATTAAGAATAAAATAAAACTTAACTAACAGTATGATTTAGACATTAGAGCAGAAAGCAACATGTATTAAAGTTAGATTAAGAACAATTTGTTATAAAACCTGCTGTTGCTTCACTCTGAGAGCACAGGGATGACTTATCTAAGAGGTCACAAAGAACCCAGAAGATCTAGAGCACTGTAGACCCAAGACTCAGTTCATGTTCTATGAGACGAAAGAGAATTTGATCGTAGATTGTATTAATGGGAGACTCTAAGGGTGAATATGCATAGAAAGGAAAAGCGATGTAATGTCTTATTTCTCCCAAATAATTAAAAACACTGTTAAAACACAATATTATAGCAGGATTATTTTTTTAGAAAAATCATCACAACAGAGATGTTCTCAAGATGCCTATCGGAAGAAAAACCATATCAAGAAATTTGTATGTTTTTCAAACCACCTCAACCTTAGATGTACCAAACAATTTACCTTCCTGTTTTTTTTTCACTAAAACTAACTTTCTAGTCTGACACTGAAAATGTCAGTTGATCCAGTGAAGAAAAAATCTCTGCAACATTTTTGACAACACCTTCTGAAAATTGCAACTACAAAACTGCAAAAAAACAAAACAAAAACAAAAAACCATGCAAATCCTCCTATGTTTAATAATATCTCTTTATAACTGACTTTTCCTATTTCTGCGGTTTTCTCAGACATGCTTACTGTTTGAAAAAAAAATCTTGTTAAAGTAAATAAAGAAAGAATAACAATAGTGATGGATGTCTTTCCAATAATCTATCTTTTACTGTGTGTGCTTCCATCTGATCTAATCTATAAATGGATTTTGATCGGTTACAGCTGCAGTTTCATAGTCTCCTTGTGAGAATAACAGAGATCACATAAAAATGTCTAAATGCATCAAGAGTAACTAATCCAACACATTATGTTTTTAATGAAAAACATTCCTAAAAAAATAGATAAGAAATTGTTCCCTCTATCAGTCCTGATAAGGTTAAGTGGTGAAGGGGACACTGAGTCTGCTGCTTGGACAGGTCCTCTCTTTTTGAGTGCACAAGTGCATTCATTCATGGTTGCATATAGTAGGTGATACTTATGGGTAAGTGCAAAAGTAATCCAAGCTCAGACTCTGCTGCTGTGTGTGTTTGGCTGTGTGCTTGCTACCAAAACAGCAACAGTGTAGATTAGGAGCCTTTTTTAACTTTAAGGCCAGAACATAAGGTCTAGCACCAGTTAAATAGGAGGGGTGACTTTAAATGGACTGTCTTCACCCCACCCCGCCACCCGCCCACCCCCCACGGCTGGTATCCGTCTCTGTGGGGCCTCTGCTGTTCTAGTTTAACTGTGGTACGGAAATTCCCATCAAAGCTTGTAAAGCCTTAGCATGTGTGGAAGGTGTGTGTCTGTTTGCGTAGAGATATATATTGGATGATTGGAGACGATGCTCAGTGTGTCATAAAATCAGATCTGTCCTTTTAAGGTTTTCTCATTTGTTTCAGTTTTGTTAATAAATACAGACAAAAAACATGAAGATATAAATGCAAATGTTTATATTATAACTTTCTTTTTTAATCTTTTATGAAGAAATTTTTAGATGACAGTGTAAATGTGTTATTTTTAGCCATTTCAGATCCTTTTCTTTTGTCGAGTATGTCTATACAACAATAGAGACAACACTTTTTGATGATTCTGCTCTGTGAAATAACTAAGTTGGACTGAATACATTCGGTCTCATGTCTTATCACATATTTCAGGTTGAGTTTAGTTCTGGAGTTCTTCAGAGTCTCCATTCTGTCAATTCTGTCCGTTTAAGTGGATCATCATCCCTTCTTGTGTTTGCTGCTGTACCCTACTTTTCATATTAATCAGCAGAGGTGTGCTGAATGCACAAAGATTCTGATATTGTTTTCTAAGTATTCTCTGTTTTTTTGTCTCTGACAATTTTATATTATATATATATATTCTATATTCTGTGCATTTTGCTCACTGACATTCTTCTTCACAATAAACATGTATTTAAATCGAGAGTAAATTAACATCTATGCTCAATTTGCTGCATTATTTTTTTCTAGGGGTATTCAATTAAAGAGGAATGAACTCAAATGCACATCAGACTTTTAAGATGATTTTGTTTGTGATGTAAAAACAAAAATGCTTGTGCAAGGCATGGAAAAAAAATCTAAAGGTGCATCAAGCAAAACCTTTCAAACCCTAAAGAACCTTGTTTATCCTTGTATCCAAGGTTACAGAATGTATTTTCAGCACTCCTTGCTTCATTAAACTGGATCCTCAACAGATTGCTGACCCATTAATTACTTCAAATCAAACATGCTGAAAATGACGCACTAATATCAAGTGATCTGCAGGTCAGTTCTCTGTGTCTAAACTCAAAGTATACCGACTTTTCCACTTGCCATCTCGGCGCTTTCGTCACCTTTAAAGCCAAGTTGTGGTCAGCAGTTGCCTACTGGAGTTTCTGATGTAAGTAGTTGCTCTAAGGTTCTGCTAAATTGTTACTGGATCTGGCTGACCCAGAAAGTCTGTCATAAGAGGCACATGTTAAAAACACACATGCATGGGTGAATTTAAGTAGAGCTGGCTTCTTGGAAAACATACAAGCTCAGTCATGGCTGCAGATGCAGCCCAAACAAACTATGAGGATACTTATCTGGAACACGGCATAGATATATTTTTATTTGAACTCCAATAAACATATTCCAAGCCCACAGCCCCACCAATCCTTCACACTGACAACAGCTTAGCAACCTCTGCAGAAGCCTGTAACCGTAGAACCTCCACACAGCGTATTTTCCTATATCACCAGGAACAAAGCAGACGGCTTATTTTAGTCCACAGCAGATGGAGTCGCTCTGTGCTATTTAGTAAAACTGCCTGTAATCAAGTTTCCTTTATTATCCAATGAATGCTCAAATCATATAATCTCCTTTTAATACATTTTATTTAGTAATGTGACAAAAATGGCTAAAATCCAAACCTAAGTTAAATCTAATCACAGTTCTTTAAGGTTAATATCAATGCTAATCTTTACACCAAATTTGTTTAAATCAGTCTTGCAATTAAATGTGCAGTAAATAAATCACCATGCGTGGTAACTTGACAAGAGGAGCTGTGTACTGAATGCAACTGATATTGCCAGAGACGAGGTGTTGGAATTTTAACTATGAGCACAATGCAAGATGAGGATTACTTTGCATGAGGAAGAAAATGATGAAAATGTTTAGTATTTGCAGGAAAAATGTCTTAAATAAAGAGCTTAAATATTTCTGCACTGCATCCCATGATCTCTGACCCAAACTTTCCGTTGTAATCAGGCTGAAAGACCATTAGACTCACCCTTGGTAGTTGGGCACATTTGCAATCACCAAAATCTTCTTCTCCTTTCCTCCCATGTCTCTCATAGGTTTGGTGGAGATTATCTCTCCAGGTATTTAAAAGACTCTTTAACTAAGATCCAGTGCTGCTGCTGGATGCTCTCTTCCTCCCTCCACAGACTAGGACGCTCTGTTCAAATGGGACTAACAGGCTGAGACGTCAGCAAAGACAACCCAACTGGAAACTAATGGCAGTTGTGCCATGAAAGCGATGAAGGGATAAGCAACAGAGGGGTGGTAGTCAGAGAAAGACAGGGCTGTTTGGGGGAGGGAGGGGTGTAAGGGGTATCTGCTCTGGGAGCACAAACAGGAACAGATCTGAGAGATTGTTCCAGGGAATGCAACTTATTATAATAGAATGGACAGAATGAGCACCATGTGTCTCTTGAGCGGAGGAGGACTCAACAAAGGGGAAGAGAGATTCAACTGTGAGCAAGTAGAGCCAAAATTCCTTCATCTTAGCTGATTAAAGTTCCCCAAACTACATTAAGCTGATTCTGTTGTTCTATTACAGATCATTACTTCCCTTTTTGAATTGGAT
Organism: Cyprinodon variegatus; assembly: GCF_000732505.1. NCBI lineage: Eukaryota > Metazoa > Chordata > Actinopteri > Cyprinodontiformes > Cyprinodontidae > Cyprinodon > Cyprinodon variegatus. The sequence goes on along the minus strand of NW_015151015.1, from coordinate 78,947 downwards.
ATGTCAAGTTTATATTTATTTTTGATTGGTATGTGATTTAATGATAAGCCTAGATATAAAGAAAACGGTTTGCTCCATGATTTAATGGAAAATGGAGCCATCATTTCCATTCAGTCCATAATCTGTATTTGAGGATTTGTATGTCTTCATTTGTAAAATTCATAGACCTGGTATACTTTACTGTAAGTGTATAAACATTTAACCTTCATTTTCAGAATTTATTTAAAGACTAAATAGCTTATTTGAATAAATGTTGAATGCCGAACATTTTATGCAGCAAAAAGGAAAAAAAATGATGTAAAACTTATAAACAAACAAACAAAAAACAACTATGTCTACCAGACTTTTTAAAGAAAAGAGCCACCAATCTTCGTGCTCGGCAACTGAAAGTGGTTTTGAACGTGACCCAATATAAACCTTTACATTCTTTGAAGCCTCACAGCAAAGCGAAGGTGTCCTTTTCCATGGTGCTGTGGTTTGAAGGCCTGTTGTTAAACAGTTTTAGAAATGTAGCAGCTGATGTGAAGGACATGAAGCAAGCAGTTTTATGGAAGAAAGGCACTTGGTCATATTAAACTAAGGGGAATTGTACAAGGAGGAATGCATTTTAATTTTTTTGGAGGAGAGTAATGCATTTTGTGAAATAACCCTCAAAAGTATTTTGAATTATCTTTTATAGTCATTGTACCTCAAGGTATTGGACTGCTTTTCCCTTAACAATAGAAAAAAGTTAGATTACATACATTGCACCACATAACTTAGTCTGGTTGAATTGGGTGGGGGTGGGGGGCTATGGGGGGTATTCTTATACACAGTAATGACCTTAAAGTCTCAGATAGCCAGTAGTTTAAAAATTGTTTAAGAGTCTCGCTGTTCAGGGTTTATGGCTCCATAACATCTGTCAAAGGGCAGCAGGTCAAACAGGTGAGGTGGCCTATTTCTATGCCTCCTTGCACCATGAACCCATAAGAAACCAAAAAAGTCCTTCATGAAAGGCCCCTTGGAGATGATGGTGGTCTGAAGAAAACACTTGACTTTTGCAGGACAGCTGGGAATCCATTGAGATGCATTTGAAAAACACTTTTTTTATAAATGGCAAAAGGAAAAAAGTTTCACACCCATAATGTTTTCATATAGAAGTGCACATGAAGAAGACCCTCATGGTGACAGTTTCAGCAGACACTGATAGATTAGGACGTGCTTGCAGAGACACGGTGACCTAGTTACACTGTCCTCCCTGATAAGACTAGTGAGAAATTCACCACTTGAAGCTACAGAGGTGTGCATATCCAACTCATGCCCAATTACAATGGAAAGCAACAAGAAGTTTATTTTTGGTGATACATCAATAAAAGTCTATAAAGAAACAGGTTTTATTCCTCTTCCAGAAGGATTTTAATTTTGTGAAGCAGATGTGAATATCCTTTACCTCCAAGGCCTGATTAGCTGGCAGGTTTGTGCTGGTTTAGCTTTGCTGCTTGTGCTGTTCCACCATTTTAAATGTTAAAGAAGTACAACAGATCCAGGACATGCACAAGTGGGAGTGTTGGCTTACACTTACACTCTGGGTCTCTGAGCAAGACCCTTAACCCCACACTGCTCCCCGGGTGCCGCACAATGGCAGCCCACTGCTCCCCAAGGGGGTTGGGTTAAATGCAGAGAGTGAATTATTCCAGTATGAGATTGATAATATATATTATAGATATTGTATAATAATTATCATTATTATATGACCAAGCTATGCAAAAACATACACAGCTTTCCAGTCTTTAAAGGCTATTTGGAAATTACAAATGAGTGTTAGACAGTGACTAGTCAAGAATAAGACTGCACATTCATAGGTTAAGAAGGATCTGTTGCATTTAGGGTTGATGTGTCCTTTTAAATAGGACACAACTCCATGTTTCAACTGCCTTTTGTACCATATCTATATTTCATATCAATGCCCTTTTTTCCCATTATTTTAAACAGTTTTGTGTGTTTCTCCCACATTGCTACATTCTGATAACTGCTGCACTTTATATTGGTAATGTTTATCTTACTCCAACTGCAATAAGTAAGCTGTATGCAACAAATGTTTGTTTTGTATACGCTGTGCATACAAAATAACAATAACATTTGCCTAATTATAGGTTTCCCTGAACATAATCCCCAAGGCCCTGTCCACATTAAGATGAGTCCAATTCAATTTAATTCAGTTTATTACTATAGCGCCAACTCCCAACACTTGTCATCTCAAGGCACTTTACAGTTCACTAGATCATACAGTCAAATTTAATCAATGTTTTCTATATAAGGAAAACCAGTTGATTGCATCAACTCAAAGGCAACTGACTCAAAGGCAATCCCTCACACTAAGCATGCTTCTAGAGACAGTGGAGAGGAAAAACTCCCTTTCAACAGGAAGAAACCTCCAGCAGAACCAGGCTCAGTGTGAGCGGCCATCTGCTGAGGCCGACTGGGGTTCAAGGAGACAGAAGCAGTGATACAAAAGACAACAGTAAAAGGCAGACAAGCCTTGAGCCAGCTCCGTGTAAGAGAATGAAGAGAGCACATCAAGCCAGTCATTGTAAGGTTGCAAATGTATTTCAAAATAGCATAAATATCCTAAAAACCTTTGGGCAAATAACTTTATTTACTTTCAGGAGTTTATTTTTCTATTGACTCAACCTGTTCCAATCAAGAATCTTTGGCCCCTAATATCAATCTGAGAGATTTACCACATTTTACATCCAATACTTTCAATGCAATATTTTTTTGTCAAAAAAAATCATGTTCTATAAACAGAAAATTCTGTAATTTCATGAAAAGTAAAAACACCAAAACATGGATCAATTTCAGTTCTACTAATTATAAAATCAGTAATTAAAGGCATGTGGGAAACCCAAAGGTGTGACATAAGCTATAATCTTTGTTTATATAAGAAGGTGACTGGATGCCGTATCACACCTCTTTCAATTCAGTTTCAATTCATGTCAGTTTATTTATATAGCGCCAATTCAAAACACGTTATCTCAGGGTACCTTACAATTCAACCAGATCACACAGTCGAATTGATTCAAAGTTTATTGTTAAAACCAGTTCATTGCATCAATTCATTGACTTGAAGGCAATCCCTCACACTAAGCATGGTTGTAGTGGAAGTGGAGAGGAAAAACTCCCTTTTAACAGGAAGAAACCTCCAGAAGAACCAGGCTAAGTGTGAGCGGCCATCTGTCAAGGCTGACTGGGGTTCAAGGAGACAGAATCAGAGATACAAAAGACAACTGACAACCAGGTCCACAGACGGCCCCGTCCAGGAAACACACAGCCAGGCAGACAAGCTCTGAGCCAGCTCCCATGTCAGAGGATGAAGAGAGCACATCCAACCAGTCACAGTCAGAGAAACAGGACTACACTGAAAAACAGCCTGAGCTCAAACATCTATAAAGAAAGGTGTTGATGGCAGCAACAATTTAATTAGTTGATCATGATTTACTCCTTTGGGAATCTTTTCTAATTCATTAGATTTTGGTCGTTGGCAAGACACGGTCTGGATGGAGTAATGAGTGGGTAACAGTAAAGAAGTTGCAGAGAGGTGAGCTAAAGTACAACTCCGCTTCCTGGTCTGCACCCTGGGTTGTCAGGGTTTTGGATGACTAATACATTTGGCCAGATTCCTAGTTTAGGTGCATCAGGAAATGTACTTTGTGGTTTATGCAGCGAATCCCAACTGATTTGCTGTTTTGGGAGGCCATGTCCAGAATAGGAAAAACTCATGTTCTGTGTACCCATGCCAGCCACATCATTTCCTGACAGCGACGCTGTAAGTAAATTTTTATGTTCGTTTTGCAGATTTTCCAAAGGGCCAGAACATACTACAACGTCATCAGTTGTGTTGTGTGTATTTACGTGGATGCAATTTTTTGCAGAAACATTTATGACAAGATAACGTGTTCTTCTTCATGTAGAACTAAGTCTCTATCATATCTATTTTAATGCCTTCTAAGAAAACTTCAATGTGGGGGTTTCTCTGTTTACCTGCCACATTGTCTCATTATCATCTGTTGTGTTTATCACCATCATCTGTTGTTCTCTTGACCTTTTCATTTGTGAGCTCAGTCTTTAGCCTTGTCCCTATGACACAATCCTTTTTCACTCCCTCTGTCGCCTCCTGTCTTGATCTTCCTCCTGTGTGCAAATTGTCTCCCCTTGAGCCTGTTACTGCAGGGTTTAAATGGTGCTTTGCATTTATCCTGGTATGTCACTAGGGGCCAAATGTTTGCATTCCAGCGGTTCTTTATTTAGCCTAGACTAAATTTAATTATCGCACGACAATAGTATTGTTTGTTACAGGAAATAACTGTTCTGTGCTGTCATTGTCTGCATATGGTGACTTGCAAAATAAATCAAACTTTTTCCAATTTTGTCCTATTTAAACAAAAAATGTGTGATTGTATTCGAGAGAACTGCACAAAGTAGTAAATTATTTCTAAAAACTGTTTCATTAATTCACATAAAATAGGTCAGTTCAATCCCATCATTCAGAAGATTCTTAGTACATCCATTCAAACAGTGTTTTACGAGAGTTGTTTTTTATTCAGGCCCACTGAATTGATCCTTTTCAAAATCCCTTTACACAAAAACAAGGCTTTGGATGTATGTTTTTACCAGCTTTGTACACTTTTTTTTTTTAAATATATGTTTATTAGCTTTGTACACTTTAACACTGTAGTCTCAGCTCATTTGTCTTCTATGCAACACAGATCCAGATCAGTCAGAATGGATTGAGAACAACACATTTTTTTACATGGCCACAGATTCTAAATTGAGCTTTCAGGCTTGCCATATATTTAGATCCACCCATCATCCTGACCAACCTTCCCTGCCCTTTAACAAGAAAAGCATATCCATTGAATGATACTGCCACCTCCATGTTTTAAAGTTCATTTTGGCCTATTTGACTACAGCACTGTATTCCACATTGTCACCCATGGCTGTAATAAACAGGAAGTACTGTAGAGGCTGTAATATATCACTGACCACAGATCAGTAATGGAGAAATGTTTTAATGAGTTATGTGATCAGGCAAGTAGGTTAACATGTCAGATAGTAATGGCGGTTTTGGTTCCACTCATGATTACACACATAATAGGAAAGTTGCGAGAGCAGAAACTGTAAATCAGTCATGTGACGTAAAAGTTCCCTACGTTGGTGCTCAACTGAAAAGAAAAAGTGTTCATCTCCCATTTTGCACATGAATTTTTTTTCCCCGGAAAACCAAAAACCACCTCAAGCGAGTGTCTTAACTTTTTTGTGAATTTGTGGGAGCTTTTGTTCTTGAATTCTGCCGCTTTCATCAAACTTTTCTAATGTGACACATCAAAATGTGCATTAGAAAACTATGATGGAAACAACCCATACATCCTGACAGTAGGGCCGGAGGATACGGCCAAATCTTATATCACAAAATGTTTCTCTGTAAAAAGCCTCAGAAATACCTCAATAAATGCTCCCAACAGATGCCTGTACAAACGTATAACAATCATATTGCCATGTCCATGGAGCTCTTCCAATATAACATTTTATAAATAATTGTTTAAAAAAATATCTACCTTTTATTTCAGACCAGGTGATTATCTCTACCTCCTCATTTTTCAGTCAAAGTGTTCTTGTCTCTTTCACAGTCTTTATGTTATTGCCTTTTTGAATGATTTTCATACATACTTCACATTTCAATCACCCTGTTAAGATTTCTCTGCCTGTCTCTCACTCATGCCGCAGCTTCCCCCTGCTTTATACTTTACTTACATTGTTCTGTTTTTAATGAAAGTTTGTTTTTCTAAACAGATTCTATAACTATTGTTTACCTAACCAGCTAATCTTTTGATAACACAACTATAGCAACAAACCAAAACCTTTATTCTTGCCTGGCAAAGATTAGCTCAATTAAAATGCATGGTGGCTCCCTGTCTGAGGTGATAATGTTGCGCTTTCCTCTTTTATTTAAAGGCTGCACAGTGCGCTCAACTAGTCAACCAGTCATCAGTGCCAGATTATTTAAGCCCTTGGTGAGAGTATTCCAGCGTGCCTAATCCTGACCAGTTCTGCCTCTGAACCAATGAGCCTGACTGTCCCTTTTCTGATCTGTTTGCCTGACATGGAGCTGTTTCCTGACATCGTCCTCGATTCCCCTTCCTCTTTGGATCGCTGATTTTCTGGCCAGGACTCCTGAGCACCTCCTCAACACCGGCTTTGGTTTCATCCTCTGGATTATCCTGCCTTCATTCATCCTCTTGGTTCTGATCTCCTCCCTGTTCTCAACCTCCTGGACCTTAAGCGTCTGGAACTCTGTGGGCGGTGCCCGCCACGTCTTGTTGGCAGCTGACCAGCTGGAACCATTGTCCTCTGTCTTCTCCCCCAACAGAGGTTCCTGCCTTAGACGCCGACCCCATTTTCTACAGTTCCGTCTTAAATTAAATTTTCGAAAACTGGCTCCTCTTGTGCTGAGCCTGACATAAGGAGCTGCAAGGAGTCCTTTTATTATTCTTTTTTTAGGCTAAGTGAACAGTTTTCTCAAAGCTCTACACTGCAGCTTTAACCCAAGCTTGGATTATGTGGTGGAAAGTAAGACTTGGCACAACCGATGCATGGTGAGCTCAAATGAAGTCACCTATGCTGCTGACATGGTGGTTAAGATGAAGAATAGTTTAGGAAAATAGTTGTGTTGTTTTTTTTTCAAAGGTACAGCTTATATAGTTTTGGGGAGATGCAGTATTTGAAATATATTTTAAGCCAAAAAAAAAAAAAAAAACTAAGTGTGCCTTACTGACATCATGGATGGTGCAAATCTTTCTGGCACTGACCTCACATGAGCTATGAAGAAATGATGCAGACTTAGAATGCTGCTGATTGACATGCTGTGCACTTGACATAGATTTCTTAGGGCTTGCTTAATCTTACATGGAATCTCAATCAGGAGGCCAGATTCCCTGATGATCCCTGAGAAGGTCACAGCTGTGTCAACACACAATGGGGCTGGAATGACAACTGAGGACAATGGTACGCTGCTTAAGTGACATCACCTAATTGACAGAAGACAGAACACCAGTGGTACCCTCCACCCAGAGCTCATGTCAGTAGGATGATGGCCAGTATCATGCACCTGAATCCTCTTGGAACCTGTAGTCTAGTTTTTTAGTTTTGTTCTCTAGTTACAGCAATGGAATAAAAAAAAAATAATTTGAGAAACTAGTATAGCATGAGCCTCAGCATATATTAGCCCACAAAGAAGTGCAGCCATCAGATACTGATGAATCAAGTCACCATATAAGGCAGGCATCCCCAAAGTCGGTCCTCGAGGGCCGCTGTCCTGCAGGTTTTAGAGGTTTCTCTGCTCCAGCACAGCTGGTTTTAATTGAAAGCTGATTAACAGGCTTTTGCTCAACTCAATCATCATAATCAGCTGTGCTAAAGCAGGGAAACCTCTGAAACCTGCAGGACAGCGGGCCGTCGAGGACAAACTTTGGGGATGCCTGATATAAGGTGTAAATTCTGCAGCATCAGATGTAACTCTGTACATGAAGGCTTGAAATTAGAAACAGTCTTTCGTTGATGTTAAAAAAGATTAGTTAGATAGAGGGGAAATATAATGAAGCATAAAAAAGACCTGGAACACCGTTCACCTTCTTTCGTTTCAAACCGGACTCAGGAGAATTTGTATCAAATGCACCACACTCTATTTAATTGCGTCCACAGGGAGAATTAACGCTGTGCTAGTGAGGTCAGAATAGTGAACATGACGCTTAAAACAGTAACAGTGATATTCTACTATATAAGCAACAGAGTACTCAGTGTTCAGTCTGTATTTAGAGTAGAGTAGAAGATATAAACACCAGCAATCATTGAATACCAACTTCAAGTCCTGAAACATTTCCCTTTTATTGTTAACCAACTAGAGATTTGCATTTTACGGTGGCGCAGTTTGTAGCACTATGGCTTTGCACCAAGAAGGTCCCAGATTGAACTCCTGGCCTGCGGCCTTTCTGCATGGAGTTTGCCTGTTCTCATAAGGGTTCTTTCCGGGTACTCCGGCTTCTTCAAACAGTCCAAAAAAACAGAGCTTCTCTAAATTTAGAGGCTTCTCTATATTGTCCTTTTGTGTGAGTGAGTGTGCATGTTTGTATGTCTCTGTTCGTCTTTGTGTTGCCCTGCGACAGTCTTCCAACTTGTCCAGGGTGTACCCCGACTCTCGCCAATAGACTGCACTGAATAACTGGGAGAAGATGAATGGATGGATGAACTGTTGAGTAAAATGCAACAAACGTTTCAACCTTTTATAGCAGAGTTTGCAATAAAAGGTTGTAATTGCAGCAATGTCTACAGTCCATAACTCAAATAACCTGTAGTAGAACATGGATTTCCATCAAGTCTGGCAAATTATTGATATGGTTATAAGCTGATAATGACATTTTTCTCTGAATTTTAAGGTTTTCAAACCTTGACGCTATGTTTTTAATGGAGATTGTACTATAATATTTGGGAGTGATTTAAGAGATACAACATGTCCAAGCAATTTATTACTTCAGCTAAAACTAAATGAGTGGAGATCAGGGATTTTTAAGAATTCCTAATCACATTTCTCAAAAGACAACTGGCGAAATCCTTTGGAAGACCTGTAAGTTTGAAATCAAATGTGGAAGAGATTATAGTTATGTACAATCTTAAATCCAAACCTTCATTTGCATTCAATCAAAAGGGAATAAAAATCACATAAATAAATATCTTATTTGAAAACGGGACACTTTGCGAATCCTTACAGGGTTTTTTTTTTTTTATATCCTTTTAATGTCCGTGCAGAGAAAGAAATACATAAAAAACTGGTAGCCTGGTCACAGAGTTATAAGATGGCAAAGCTTGGTATAAAAACTGCTGTAATGTAGCTTACAGTTTCTCTTTGAAGAGATTTTTCATTTAATTGGGAAAAAATTGTCTGTTAAAATGCTCAATAAAATAGTTGGAATATGAACTGATGAGCAAAATAATCATTAGTTTCAGCCTTGGTTATTTTAGCTCAAACACACCAATAACTTTGTTAAATCCTCTCCCTTTAGGGACACCCTAAGATTCCAGGCTAGACTTAAATGGAATATGCCTTTTTCCTTTACAGATCATATAAGCTCTGGCCCCGTACCATAAAAAGGTATTTAATAGATGTGTCGATTTCTAGGTTCCCCCACGTGCCGGTTGAAGGACAAGGGTAAAGTCTGTTAAATGACAACTGTCCCTATCTCATCGCCCTCGGTCCCGTGCTGCTGGTGCAAAGCTGCTCTGCTTTCATCTCATGCTCGTAAAGAAGTCAGAATAACAATGAGATTTATAGAAGGTCGAACTCTTTGCCAAGAGCCTCTCCTTCTCCCCGTCAGCTGTACCTTATTGAACAGAGAAGTATGCCACCATAAAATTCTAGGTCAGTAGAGACGGTGATGGTATTTTGAGTTAAATGGAACCTGAAACTTAGACACCAGGGTTTGCCTATAATGATAGACAGAGACTTTCATCTTTTATATTTTGAGTTTTTTCAATGAGCTGAAATACGGAATCCTTAAAAATGAATACAAATAATTAGGCTTTAAAACATCAGCCTGTAGTAATTAATCTATATAATGTTAATTGGAGAACTGAGTTACAGAGGTAAATAAAATGTTCATTATTATTCATATTTATTATAAGTGTTGGTCTTTTTGTAGCTATAGTGGGCCTTGAGTTGTCCATTAGTGTGTAATGTTGACTTCCAAATCTTTTTTGGGGGGGGGCTGCCATCGTGAGGCGCCCGGGAAGCAATGTGGAGTTAAAGGTCTTGCTCAGAGACCCAGAGCTGCAGTCTATGTGGCTCCCTGTGGGGTACACAGGTAACATATAGTTTGCAGACAGTAAGCTAAATCACTATACATATTGTCATGGTATTGGTTCTGTTTTGTTTTACTTTGCTCTGTGTTTTCTAGTTTTATTGGTTTAATTCCTATTTTGTTGTATTTTCTGGATATAT
>NW_015151015.1:65884-68307 GCF_000732505.1 Cyprinodon variegatus | reverse complement strand
ATTGTGTATTGTAGAGATAGTCGAATAAACACAATGAGTAAAGCAAGTTTGCAGGGGAAAGGTTTTTAGAATTCTAAATGCATTTCCAATGATTGAGGTATTTTCAGCATAATTATAAGTTAGAGCTTATGTGAAAAGTATTTCAATGTATGTTCCAAATTGTACCGAATAACAGAAACAAAATGTAACTTATGCGCCATCTAGTGGACAGAGTGAAATCCCCTGAACGTACACCTAAAAGTTTAGTTAAAATTGCTGCTAACTAAATTTGGATGTCACATTCTTACTGCCATCAAGAATACATTTCCCTTTCTCAGGGTTTTACAGCATCTTATTTTGATTTGTGTTATGCTGTAATTTACTAAATTACATACTCAAATTATTTCAGATCTGAATTGTTTTCCTCTTTCTTTCTAACATTTCAAATTGTCAAAATGTACAAAACTGCAGAATCCCCTAAAAACAAAACTTAAAACATTGTCTGAGAGCCCCACCATACTCATTTTACAGATAGTTGCTATGAAGAAATACAGTTAAAACCAAATAATCATATGTACCTCACAAAAAGACACATACTTAAGATATTTAACAAGCCTTGTAAATTAAAGGGATATTATTGTGAAAACCTATTTCTGCACAATTTGTTTTGGTTGTATCTTATTTAAAATTTTGAGAAACTAATTTAGTCTGTATTCTGTAACATTTATGTTGTATAATACTTCTACAGAATTGTGATAAGTTAAGAAGAAAATCTTTATTTCCTAACTCTGCATTCTTGTTATCAAAGTTGTAACGCTTTCTAAGAATTTCTGTGTGTAGTCCAAAGGTTGCTGTTGAGGAGACGTGTTTTATCAGTTTTCATTTGTTACCATGCCAACAGTGTAAACTTCAGTGGTAAAGATATGATTTCTAAGAGATGAATAACGGAGACACGCCTTTCTGATGAAATATGATGACAAACCTGTCCTCTTGAAAAATTTCCAGTTACCTGAAACTTTGAAATGTTGGAAATTAGATCCAAGAAAGAGGAATTAAATAAATAAACTTTGGAAAGGTTGAAGCGGGAAGTACATTATAATGTTCCTCTATTTGCCTAACTAAAAATTGGTATAGGAGGCAAGAGAAAGGTATCAAGAGTTTTGTGGCGTGTTTTCATAGCTGTAACTTTCTGATTTAAAACATCAAAGATCATACCCAAATAATAACCCTTGTACAAAATAAACTTAGTAGTAATTACGAGCATAATATACAGTTTTACACTTATTATTCAAGCTAAATTCTAAAAATAGAGGGAGGAGGATGAATAAAGAGGACAGCATTCATGGCACAGAAAAAAACAAAAAAACAAGAACACTAATATGAGCTGCAAAGTTTCCCAAGAAATTTCAACCCTGCTTGATATTTGTAAGGATCTTTATTTTTGTCATGAGATTTAATCAGCTGTTGATCAAACTAAAAAAAAAACAGGAAAACAAAAAAAACAGACAAGCAAATTTAGGTTACACCATAATGTTCTATAATAATTATTATACAATAAAGATTCTACAATAGCTATCATTCCTAAAGGAAACCTGATTTTACAGGCAGATGCAGAAGCATCCGACATCAGACAAAGAAGTTTTTTGACATCAGGACATCTTAAATGCCATGTTTAAAGGACCAAATCTGATTCTAGATCCCCTGACAAGTCCAAAAAAAAAAAAAAAAACAACCAGCAAAGAAAAAAACTAAAAATGGAGCTTTAATTATTGACTCTAAAATTGTTGTCTGATAATAAAAAATATCTTAAGTTTATCCGCTCAATTTCTCATTTTTCCTCAGTGAAAATATACTTCATAGAGTTGCAAAAAATGAAAAAAAAAAACATAAAGTAGAAGAATTTTACATGGTTTTTACATCAGTGGGTCACATGGCCTCGAAGTTATAGAAGAAAAAACACAACTTTAGACTAAAATGGATTAGCCGTGTGCTAGATGCTGCTCACTCTGTAAAGCTTAAATATCCATTATCCAACCTCAGACAAACTTCATGGAGGTGCAAAGTTCTCAGTACACGTCCTACACCAAAGGGTCAAATTTAGAAGTGATGTTATCTGTGTAATGTTGAACAGCGCCTCAATTAAAGCAGTGCATCTCTGTCATCTACTGCTAACCTTCTACTACCAGTGGCGGTTGTAGAACTTATTCACCAGGGGATGCAGTGTTTATTTCATGGGGGCTGCAGAAGAAAAGCATCATACAAAAAAAACAGGGAAGTAGTTTATGGTTTAAGATACTAAGGGAAACACTGAACCAACAAGCAACTTGTGACTCCTGAGACACCAGATATAGCTAGCAGAAGAAAAATATGGGAGCCGTGATTTATCAGCCCTGATTTTCTAAATTTTGCGAGACCTTTGATCAGCTGATACTTAGAGATAAAAT
>NW_015151015.1:1291-64942 GCF_000732505.1 Cyprinodon variegatus | reverse complement strand
TGAAATGATCATTTGTTTTGGAACTTGTAAAATAACTTGTAATGTTGGTTTGCACCTCCCGGCCACCGTAGTATCCGCCCCCTGTTGACCATCTTAGGTTATGTCACCTGCAGCAACACAATGAGTTAAATAATGACTACTGTCTTTATGTTTCTGAATCAGAAATGCAGCTTATCCATCCCCTGCTTTAATTAACAATTTAACTTAAAAAAAAAAAAGAGAGTAAATCAGACAGCTTTATTTTATGATGAGATCAACCCAGAGCGGTGATTGTGACGCAGATTCGTAGCAGCAGCAGCAGCATCTGCTGTTTCTCGCTGATGTTTTTTGCCACTCCTGAATCGCGCAGTCACGCGTCGCACCCATACTCTGCTGTCAGTCCTATGATCGGCTCCTGTCCAGAGGAAGCACGCCTGCTTTTCAGGGGGATTTTCGCCTCTCTTCTGCTTCTTCTTTCACTTTCATACTCGCAGAGTTTGAGCGCACATCCAGACCCAGAAAAGGTAAAAAAAAAAAAAAAAGCTTCGACTAGAAACACGCAACTTTGTCTAAAGCTTTGCTTTGCATCAGATTTATTACTGTAGGGTAATTTCCGGGTAGTTTCTGCTGTGACAGTCAGACACACTGCGTTCATATTATCGCACATATAATGACAGTGTTGATATAAACTTAGAAATGTATATATCTCAATTGAACTTGTTTAATATGTACAAATGTGTACGTTTAGTTGTAGAGTAGAGCATATGTCGCCCTACCCACCTGTTATTACAGGTACCTGCTTTGCTGTCTGCATTAATCTTATTTCCAAAGGAGTTAGATTGAATTTTGAGATATTTTACAGTGCGTATTTAGGATTTTTCCAAATTGTTTCCCAGTCTGCTTTCATTATTTTATCTTGTTTGTTTTCCTTAATTATTCCAATCGTCTTTAATCAAGAAACCAATTTAATGAGGATTCCTGTGCAGCAGTAAACAGTTTGGGAGGTTCATTTGACCTGCTGTCTAGGATAGGAAGGAATAAGAATTGCCCAAGCTCTCTAGACTCAAACATAAACTTTTTTTAAAAACAATTATTTCTATTTTTTTTTTTTTTTTGACATCTTTTAAACAAAACTGAGGTTTATGTTTACATTTTTTTTTTATTGTAAGAATAATAAATATTACAAATTAAAATAAAAGAGTCCCTATTTTTTAGCCCATAGACGTTAGAGTGAAAACTGTGTGTATATTGTCTGTAGGGCTGATGCCAAAACAACAGAGTGGGAACCCAGGTTCAGCATTGTGAGGTTTAGAATTACAGGCAGTTAATGGACTTGATTTTAATTCATTACAGTTTTTCCATCTTTAGCAAAGCCGAACAGAATCAGCCATGGTGGTGATCAGCAATGCAGATTTTTCCCTGGACTTGTTCCGCACACTGAGCCGAGCGAAACCAGCTGGGAATATCTTTGTCTCTCCGCTGAGCATCGGCTCGGCCATGGCGATGGTCTACCTGGGTGCTAAAGGAGACACTGCTACTCAGATGGCGAAGGTCAGCAGACACTCCCTCCCTCACATGATCACCTTTTGAAGTTTCTGTCAATGCCAGCACCTGTTTTATTAAAAAAGGGATTTAAAATAGGCTTTCTGCCAAGTATTATGTAATGTAGTCAAGCTCCACTTGTGTTCTACAACACACTTATCAGGTCTTTTAATCAAGTTGTGTATCTAAGGCTAACTGACAGGTGTGTCCTGGGTGAGGCGCTTACTGCATATGGAATCTCTAACCTGTACTTTGACCTCATTTTACAGCCCTCGGAACAAGCCTTGCATTGTTCCTAAACCTGAACGTTTCAAAAAAAATAAAACTTGTTCCTCACAAATAAAGTTTACAATGAGTTTGATTAATAGATTTTGTGTTTCCCAAATAAAGTTTGGTTTTCCCCGCTGTTACTTCTCTCAGGCCCTCTCATTCACTGCCGGTGAAGGCGTCCATGCAGATTTCCAAACACTAAACGCTGAAATAAACTCCCCGTCTGCATCGTACATCCTGAAAGTGGCCAACCGTCTCTACGGAGAGACCTCTTCCAAGTTCCTCCCTGTGAGTTTCTGCCAGTCAAACTGATTTAAGATGTGCTAAAGTCAACTTTGATTAAACCCTCATGTTAAATCTGCAGAAATTCCTGGAAGACACAGAGAAGTTCTACCAAGCGGATCTGAAGCCTGTGGATTTCATTGGAAGCCCAGAGGACTGTAGAGCAGAGATCAACAGCTGGGTGGAGCAGCAGACAGAGAGTTAGAATATGACTGTTAATCCATCCATCCATTCATCTGAGTTTGTTCTCGGCTCAGGATTAAGTGTTCCATTTCTTTTATATGTTTTTTGCAGATAAAATAAAAGATCTTTTAAAGCCAGGAACCGTCAACACAATGACCAGACTGGCTCTGGTGAACGCCATCTACTTCAAAGGAAACTGGATGAGTCGCTTTGATGCGTCTCAAACCAAGGAAATGCCTTTTAAAGTCAACCCGGTAAAAACACTTTTCGGTCGACGTTCGAACTGCGATAAATGTGAAGCTGGATTTCTTCGAAAACAAGTTCTCTAAAACTCTGATCGCCCCTCGTTTTCTATTCTCGTGTGTCAGAATGAGACAAAGACGGTCCAGATGATGTACCAGGTGAAGAAGCTGCCTTACAACTACATCCCTGACTTGGGACTGCAGATCCTGGAGCTTCCATACGTAAATGAGGACCTCAGCATGTTTATCCTCCTGCCAGAGTTGGCTACAGGTGACTCAGACCCTTTGCTGAAGGTAAAATCTCAATTTTGTTTTTCAAGCTCAGTCTCTAAAATCTACAGAACACATAAGGGCAATTTAATCAGCAGATCTTTTACTTCTGCAGCTGGAAAGCGAGCTAACGCCAGAGAAGCTGGACGAATGGACCAACAGAGCAAATATGGATACCCAAACAGAAATCATCATCCACCTGCCAAAGTTCAAGCTGGAGGAGGACTATGAGCTGAAGGAACATCTGTCCAAGATGGGAATGACAGATGTGTTCTGCGCTGGCAAGGCCGACCTAGCAGGCATGAACGGAGAAGGGGGGCTCTTCTTGTCTACGGTGGCCCACAAGGCCTTTGTGGATGTGAACGAAGAGGGGACGGAAGCCGCCGCAGCCACAGCTGGCATGATTTCATTCTGCATGCTGCGAGAGGAGCACTTCCAGGCAGATCACCCCTTCCTCTTCTTCATCAGGCACAACAAGACCAAGTCCATCCTCTTCTTTGGCAGGCTCTCATCTCCTCAGTAGAACTGAAGTAGCAGCTAAGTTTGATATCTAAGTAAAAGCTGGAAATGTTCCCACATTCATCAAATGATCCATCAGTATGTTCATTTCAACTAGGAATAAATTACAATAAAGTAAATATGCAAGTAAAACTCTGGTAATCTGATTACTCTATAGTGAAATTGGTTTGTATCATTTATCATGATTTGAAAGTTAAGCATTTCCTGAACTTTGAGTCAAACTGTTTCCTATAAATCTGAAGCAGCGTTTGATTTTAACAGCTTGAAATAAGCGTTACATCTAGATTAAGGATGATTAGAAATAAACTGAGCTGAGCCAAGTGGAAATGCTGCTGCAGTGACATGTTGGAACTCATCATGCTGCTGCATGTTTTTTTTCCTAACCAGGAGTAATTATTTTTAATTGCCCATATTGAGCAAAATGTTTTGCAGTAGTAAAATGCATATTTGGTTGTGCTTTTATACTTCTTCAGTGATGAGCCTCAGTGTCTCCATCCTTAAAATCAGACGCCTTTGCTCAGTTGAACTGTCCAAAGTTTAGGAAGTCCTAAACCCTTCAGCCTCTTTGCTTTGCCGCAGCTTCATCAGCTCCTGGTTACCATTTGCTTATGCTGATATTTCTTCTTTATGTGTTCATCCTAAGAGGCGGCATGATGAGAATAACTTTTATCAGGTCTGTCGACTTCGTTTGCATCCTTAAAAATCTCTATCAGCACTTACTGGATTTAGGTGTGTATGTTTATACACTCACACACAGGATGTGTGAGCTGGGTTCTTTATCCAGTTTTGGTACTTATGATGAGATTATACTACCAGAATGAATTTTTGCACTTTTCTAATATACGTCATTATTCCAACTCAACACTCAAAATGTATATTAATATTTGTTAAACCTTTGCTTTTGAAAAATTAAAATGTGAAATAACACATTAGCTTGGACTGAGATGGACAATATTGCATTTTAATAAATACATTTTAACATGGTTGATCACAAGATGCAAAACTAGGGGTGCTGCTTCTTCAGCGTATTCAGTGTATCTTATTCTTAAACAGTATTACAGAACTAAGAAAAGTAATTTTAAAACGTAATTAAAAAAACTGAACTTGAATAAAAAGTTAAATATACCGGTCCGTTGTGGTGAAGGGACAGCTGGGCCAAAAAGCAAAGCTCTCGATTTACTGGTCGATCTAAGTTCCTACCTTCATATGTGTTCATGAACTTTGGGTCATGACTGAAAGAACGAGATCCTGGATCCAAGCAGCTTTTTTCTGAGTGTTTTTGGGCTCTCGCTTAGAGACAGGGTGAGGAGCTCAGAGTAGAGCCACTGCTCCTCCACATTGAGAGGAGCCAGTTGAGGTGGCTCGGGCATCTGGTCAGGATGCCTCCTGGACGTCTCCCTGGTGAGGTGTTCCAGGCACGTCCCACCAGGAGGAGACCCAGGACACTCTAGAGGGACTATGTTTCTCGGTTGGCCTGGTAAAACTTTGGGATTCCCCCAGAGGAGCTGGCCCAAGTGTGTGAGGAGAGGGACGCCTGGGCCTCCGTACTGAAGCTGCTACAACCCAACCTCAGATGAGCTGGATGGATGGATGGATGGATGGATGGATGGATGGAAAAAGTGAAATATACTTATTTTGAATGTGTTTAGTATGTATGGCTTTCACAAAAAAAACAATCTGGGTTGGTGGAATCCCTTAATTAATAATTAGTATTATTAGATTTGCATTTATGCAGAACTATTTTATTTGATGAAATATTAAAAACATTGTTTATCAATAGCAGAAGCTATCAAAACATTTAGGCTACAATCATATGGGGTGTTGATATCGGTGTAATACAGCTCAGCTTCAGAGGTGGTTAGGGTACCCAAAAATTGTACTTGTACAACAGGATATTTTTACTCAAGTAAAAGTAAAAAGTAGTCTTTAAAGAAATCACCCAAGTAGGAGTAAAATATATTTTTTGGTTATAAATCAATAGTCTCAGTATTTGAGAATATGTTAAATTACAGTATAGTGCATTTTTACTCAGCTGGAAAATAACATTTAACAATAAGCCCTGAGAGCAAAAAGGAGGCAAGTGTGTCTCTCAAAGGTACATATTTGTTTAAAGCAATCTTGTTTGCATTAAGTTAAATTACTCAGAAGGGGAGGCGTAGCCAGAAATTTTACCAAAGTAAAAGTAGTGATACTTACTCAAGCAAACGCTTAAATTCTGTAAAACTACTCCTAAGTGTATTTTTTTTTAAGTTACTCAGGTTCATGTAACTGAGTAAATGTAACTAGTTACTACCCGCATCTGCTCAGCTCAAACATTGGCTTCGCATCAGCACTAACTTTTATTTTGAAGAAATAAAACCGGAAGCCTTCTTTCACATTAAGATGTGACGTAGCTTGACGCCGCGTGTCAACATCCTGTTGGAGTGCTGCTTGCTAACCGGTGAGAAACTACTGTTTTATTTATTCATTTAATTCAACCAAAATAGTTTTACCTTTCTCGTTTAAAACCCGAAGAAAATATATTTCTGGGTTTTAATATTTAGTATGAACTTAAATGAATGGATTATTTGATAAATATGTTTTTGCAGTTTTTTTTTGCTAGCAGTCACAAAGTTTGGTAGGATCCTGTAGGACTGGTTTTACCTGTCAGAAAAGTCCTTATGGATTTCCTTGACATTAAACCTGTTATACAGATGATGTTGTTTACTTTCAACCTTCGTAACTCAGGTAAACTATAAAAGATATATTAGGTTTGGATCAATAGTCACTTATAAGAACATATTTCCAACGAGCTGTGAGTGTTTGGTGATATTTTTTAATCTTTAAGTCTTTTTCTAATCCATTATTCTAATTAATTTGTGTTTCCCACTAAGGCTGAAGCAATTAATCAGATTAATTGTGATTCATTGATTATTGAAATAATCGTAAACTAATTTACTTATCGATTAATTGTTAACTAGAGTAAAGAGTAGGGGTGGGTATTGGCAAAGAAGTCATGATTCGATTCGAATCACGATTCACATGCCACGATGCGATTCTATCACGATGCATCACGATACTTGAAATATTGTGATGCATTGCGATATTTTCACTGAACACTGTAAGAACAGTGTTCAGTGAAAACCAGTGGCTGACTGGCTGGGTGTGATCTGGATCGTGTCTTCAATTGATACATGACTAAAAGCAACTGAATTCATACATAGCTGTATTTATTGAAACAACTTTTGGAGGTGTTGCTATGAAAATAAATACTGGACACAAATATTACTATTACTGGTGTGGACACACTGAGAAAAAGATCTTAGGATTTATAAAACTTAAAATAACAAAATAAGGATAATCAGAGCCGTTTACATGGCCTCAGTGGTCCTTTAAACCAATGAAATGAAAACATTCAAATGTATTTTCCCTTTTGAAAATTATGTGCGTCATATTAATTTCGTTTTTACCTTCTTTGTTTTTAAAGCCAAAATGCATCCAAGCATCTGACTTGAAATGTGATGGAGCCGGGCGAATTTTCTCAGGCACCTCCATGTTTTGTTCACGAATGACTCATCTCAGTATCCCGCGGCCAGAAATGCTTGCGACACAAAGCAGCTGGCTTCAACACATCCGCAGCGACATCTGCTGGACTGGAAGTTGTATTCCACTTGATTTGGCTGATGTGCGCCAACCATTAATGTATTTTATTTGTTCATTTTTTTTATTAAGAATCGATTCTTGCCTTCAAGAATCGATGCAGTAGATCACAAGAATTAGAATCGCGATGCATCGATATGACGATTATATTGCACACCCCTAGTAAAGAGACTGTAAAATATGCAAACTGTCAGAGCAACCCACTTCCATTGGCAAGACAAGTTTATTTGTATTGCAAAATTCAGTACAAAGACATTGCAAAGTGCTTTACATTATTAAAATATAGGAAAATAAAATAGAATCAAAGCAAGTAGGAAAAAAAATGCAGAAACAAAAAAGACCATTAAAAACAGTTGGACTAAAGAAAATAAAAAAGTTGAACTAATGATGTTTCAGTTGAACTGTTTACAGTAACTAGAACAGTCGAAGGCAATCCTAAACAAATGTGTTTTTAGTCTTGATTTAAAGGAACTCAAGCTTTTCACACTTTTACAGTTTTACATATTAAAAAATATAAATATTAAAATTGTAAAAAAAGATATATGAACATTTTGCATTTAAGATAACAAAAAAGAATGGTTTTGCCTGTCAACATGCTCTATCCAGAACTCAAGTGGGTAAGTTTTATTTTCACCTGGATTAATTTCCTCAAAGAAATCTTCTTCAAGGAATCTTTGGCTACCTGATTATTAATCGATTAATAAGAAATAATCGACAGATTAATCGATTTGCAAAATAATCCTTCGTTGCAGCTCTAGTTCACACAATCGGCCATAGGTTGGGAAGCTTTAGTACATTTTGTGTTTCTCTTTGGTTGCATTGTAGGAGACAAAGTAAGAAAAGAAAATAATGATGTGGAAAAAGGGCAACAATTTACAAATATATATTTTTTTGGTTCTGATGTTAATTTATGGATTTGCTTATCTTTTGGCCTTTGATATACCTTTATTTATAAAACTTCTTATTTTGCTGATGGTTATTAGTTTTCTTTTTCTGAAAAGGACTTCAACTTTATTGGCGATCTGTCCAGTATTTGCCTGTTTAGATCGTTTGAGCGCTGCCTGGTGTCTGTTTCTAAATAAAAACAGTAACACCTTTTCATTTTGCCACTGGGGAAGTTAAGATTTTCTTTAATAACACCATAATATGAGGGTCACCTTCTGTTAACCTTATTTTGCGTCTTGTTGTTTTTAGATGACCTGTCAGCGTGAATGCACTGGTCCGATGAAGGTGTTGGTCACAGGCGGGTCCGGGTTGGTGGGGAGAGCCATTCAACATGTTGTAGAGAAAGAAGGTGGAGCCAAAGAAGGAGAAGAATGGATATTTCTGTCCTCCAGAGATGCAAACCTCATGTGAGAATCAGTAATATTCTCACATCTGTGCAGCTGTTAATCTTTTTTTTATTTCATGGTGCTTTTGGTTTCACCTCAGGAACAAAGAGGAGACACGGGCAGTTTTTGAAAAACATCGGCCCACCCATGTGATCCACCTGGCTGCTATGGTGGGAGGACTTTTCAAGAACATGAAGCACAACCTGGACTTCTGGGTATGAGACGTCCTTTCCTGCTAACAAACATGTACTCAACTTTTGTCAATATAGCTTTTTCTTTTGCTTTGGTAGGTCTTTCTTTTTCTTTTTTTTTACCTTTATGTAGTCTATTAGTCTATTTTTTTTATTTATTAATTGACTGCATTACGGAATACGTCACTGTCCCGCATTCTTTAAAAAAAGATGGAAGAGAGACTAAGCAAAATCTGCAGGATCGATATTCAGGCAGTGCAGCACCTTCCTTCTGGGATCTATACGTGTGTTTACTGTGAAATTATCCAGCATATTTATCTGTTTCAAGGCTCTAGATTCGTCAGAACATCAGTGTTTCTTATTTTAAACATTGTTATAACATATTGTTTTGCCATGGTTGGATTCACTACCTCATCGCTGTTCATCTTTCACAGCCGCTGGAAACAGAAATGTAGTTTAATCCAACTGCAGGGGACCTGTATATCAGGATTTTACCATCTTCTTTAACATGCTGGTGCTCATGGGAAATCTAGTCTTCCTTCAGGGAAAAAACAATACAGCATTTGACCAAAATTGAAAGTTCTTTAGAATAGATGAGGCAAGAATCAACATTTTTCTCAAGTAAAAAGAACGTACGATGACAGAATACAGTCAGATCTGTAGTCGAGTCCAGAATATTTGCTTTGTCTCAATAAATGAAAGGATTAGTTATTAAAAAAACAAACATTAACCTAAATAATGGAATTTTTACATGGGACTAAACTATGGAGATCTTAAAATCTGTCTTTTTTTCCCCACAGAAAATGTTGAATATCCCAAAAAGAAATCCTGTATCACATTATGCTATTAACAAAAAAGAAATCAATAAAACTGTTACCAGATTTTCTCAGTGAGCAAAAAATCAAAGCTCCTGATTAGGATTGTTTCAGATCAGAATCAGAAATACTTTGATAATCCCAGAGAGAAATTACTTTTCTTACACGCTCCAGTTACAGTTTTTTATATATATATATATATACAACCAACCACACAAGATAATAAAGATAAAAATATATACACATATAGCTCTTCTGTATGTATATATATGTATATCCAAGTAAAAGTTTGGACCACAGCTTACAGAGAAATGAGCTTTGTGACTAATTTAACATCATCCAAAAAGTGCATTCAGGCCAGAGGTGGTGGCAATGGCCCTAGCATGGATTTACAAAGATTTCCTATGCAAACCGTGCGGTGAAGCAGCCAGCGGTGATTCCCATGCGGTGAGAGCATTCGCTGCTCCTCCCTCACCTTGTGCTACTAGCTGGAGATGAGATGTTGGCAAACAGCAACTGCATGGAGAGAGGAGTGGTTGTTGCTTCCATGAAATTGCGACAAGGTAGCCAATCAGGGTGTGCAAAATAATCGTCATGACGATGCATCGCGATTCTAATTTTTGTGATTTACTGCATCGATTCTTGAAGGCAAGAATCGATTATAAAAAAAAAAAAAAAAAAAAAAAAAAAAAAAAAAAAAAAAAAAAAAATGAACAAATAAAATACATGAATGGTTGGCGCACATTAGCCAAACCAAGTGGAATACAACTTCCAGTCCAGCAGATGTCGCTGCCGATGTGTTGAAGCCCGCTGCTTTGTGTCACAAGCATGTCCAGCCGCGGGATGCTGAGACGAGTCATATGAAATAAACATGGAGGACACTATGAAAATTCGCCCCGCAGTTCCATCACATTTCAACTCAGATGCTTGGATGCATTTTGGCTTTATAAACAAAGAAGGTAAAAATGAAATTGATATGACGCACGTCATTCGCAAAAGGGGAAATATACATTTAAATGTTTTCGTTTCATTGGTTTAAAGGACCACTGAGGCCATGTAAACGGCACTGATTATCCTTATTTTGTTATTTTAAGTTTGATGAATCCTAAGATCTTTTTGTCAGTGTGTCCACGCCAGTAGTAGTAATATTTGTGTCCAGTATTTGTTTTTATGGCAACACCTCCAAAAGTCGTTTCAATAAATACAGCTATGTATGAATTCAGTTGCTTTCAGTTATGAAGACACTATCCAGATCACACATAGCCAGTCAGCCACTGATAAGGGCTGTATCTTTTTCTAACAGTGTTCAGTGAAAATATCGCAATGCATCGCAATATTTCAAGTATCATGATGCATCGTGATAGAATCGCATCGTGGCATGTGAATCGTGATTCGAATCATATCATGACTTCTTTGCCAATACCCACCCCTAGTAGCCAATCAGGGACTGGTTGTAGGTGAAGCTTTTTTCACTTTAAATTGAATAAAGAGAAAATAACAATAAAAAAGGTAGAAATAAGGAATGCGCTCAAGAGGCTTTAGAAAGAGCAGTTTTACTTTAGCCTTAGAAACACTTCTTTTTCAGAGCTTTTGGGGCTTCGCTAAAAACTGATGGTTTTTATAACGAATAGTTTTGCATCGGTCCATGAGGTTAAGTTTCACCTGTGCTTTTATTGTGAAAAGCCCACCGACAGCAAGACCTTGAAAGGAAATGACATGGTGTTGCCAGGGGTAACGGCAGGTCAAAAGCAGAGAGTCTGGGGATTTACTAAATATTAAACAATCATTCCAACCACTAAATAAGGTAAACATGCCCACTGTTATACTCAACACCAGCACAGGAACGATATGTGATGTTATGCAATAAGTTTATAAAATTAAACAAACGCAGCACTAACGTCTGCTGGGATGGTGACATCATCGGCCATAATTAAAAATAAATATTTATTAAAAACCAAATCAGCACAAACAATAGTTTTACCTGCACAAAAGAAGTAGCATCGAAAATGTTGGCCCGGATAAAATTGCGGGTGTCAGCTTTACGCAGCTGAAGCTCCTCCTATTTGATGATGCGATCCAGGGTGTAAACATTGTGCATCTGAAACACGGAGCAGTGAACTACCTGCACAGCCTCAACCTCATGCGGTCTGAACTCACTATCAGAAGCAACATTTTCAGCATTCTTTGCTTCCCTATCAGCTTTTTTTGCACATATTCCCTTGTTTGGTTAGACTTCTTTAAAGTCCTCAACACCTGTATAGTCCCTATTCCATGAGTTTATTGCAGAATGGTTCCTACCCTCTTTGCCTCCAAGGTTGAACTAACAATCTTTGTCATACAGAGGAACAACGTCTACATCAACGACAACGTGCTGCAGGCGGCGCATGAGGTGGGAACGCTCAAGGTTGTTTCCTGTCTATCCACCTGCATCTTCCCCGATAAAACAACCTATCCCATCGACGAGACCATGGTGAACCCTCCCTCCGATCCTTCCTGTTAGAATCAATCAGTCCGTTTATTAACAGTAACCACATGTTGCTCTGTCGGCACCAGATCCATAATGGCCCACCTCATGATTCCAACTTCGGTTATGCCTACGCTAAAAGGATGATTGACGTTCAAAACAGGTCTGCTTTTGGTCTCATATTATAACAAGATAAAGCTCCTCTTTATGTGGGTGATTTAGGTCCTAAGTTTTAGTTTGTATGTCCGTCTCTCAGGGCTTATTTTCAGCAGCATGGCCGCTGCTACACAGCTGTGATTCCCACGAATGTGTTTGGTCCCCATGACAACTTCAGCATTGAAGATGGACATGTGCTGCCAGGGCTCATACATAAAGCGTACATCGCTCAAAGTAAGTCCACCCTTTCAGAGAGGCGTCATCATTTTGGAGGTTTTTTTTAAGGTGAAAGTTTAAGGCTGTTCATTTAGGCTAAGTTTTTTTTTTTTTTTACTCTTTGTGTTTTGTTAGAGGAGGGGAAGCCCCTGATGGTCTGGGGTTCAGGCTCTCCTAGAAGACAGTTCATCTACTCTTTGGACTTGGCTCGTCTTTTTCTCTGGGTCCTGAGAGAATATCCGGAGGTCGATCCAATCATTCTCTCTGGTAATCCTTCCGTTATATATCATGGATCTTATTAACTGAAAGGAAAGTTTAATGATGTGATATTTGGTTACAGTTGGGGAGGAAGACGAGGTTTCCATTAAAGAAGCCGCAGATGCGGTTGTTGAATCTTTGGGATTTAAAGGAGGAGTAACGGTATCCTTTAAAATTATTCATTTACAGCTGTAAATGTCAAGCCATGTACATTTTAATTAAAAACTAGAAATTTCTCCCTCAAAACTAAGTTAGCCCAACTTTTTTTCTGTCAGAATCCTGTGTTTTTTTGTGGTTTCAATTATTTGGGCCAAAATGGGACCTTTGGAGCCAAAAAATTAAACTTCCTGTTCTGAGGGGGCGGGGCTTAGAGTCTGTCATCAAATGACAACTTATTCTTATTTGGGACAAAATAATAAACATTCTTCTTATTTGCGACAAAATGATGATCCACCACATAAAGTTTTCTGTCTCTGTAATGTTCTTTGTAAAAGTTATATCAGTTTAATTTTTTTGCAAAAAAAGTGTTTGTTCTTTAGTAGATATTGTGTGATTTCTTTGACCGTATCCAGTATGACACCAGTAAAGCGGATGGCCAGTTTAAAAAGACAGCCAGTAACGCAAAGCTATGCCGCTATCTGCCAGACTTCAAATTCACACCCTTCAAACAAGGTGAGATCAAACATTTCTGGTTTGTTTTACAGAAGTGGATTCTGTACCTTAACAGATGTTTTCTGGTTTTCACTTGCAGCTTTGAAAGAAACGTGTGATTGGTTTGTTGCAAATTATGACTCCGCCAGGAAGTAAACCAGCTGCTGAGCTGGTTGGTTCCAAATCCATCAATCCATTTCGTGTTTCTGGAAGAAGCCAGAGTACGGAGGCATGCAGGAAGTAGTGAGCCTATAGTGATGATGTCTGGTTATCACTGAAGCTTTGTAGTTTTATAATAAAACTCCAGGACCAAACTAAAACATGTAAACTGTGTGGTAAATCATTCTTTTCTTTTGCTTTTATTTCCAGGCGGATCATTTGAACCGTTTTCTTAAATTTATTAATTTCCTCTTCCAATGTCAGAGCTTATACTCAAGTTTTTTTTCTTTGACAGATCAAATGCATAAAAGCTAGCAGTTACTTTTACTTTACTTAAACAATTAATTGTTTAAGTCTATTGTTTGCCTATGGAACGCATAGCAGAGGTCATCCAGGAGGAGAGCAGTCATTAAGTCTTTCAAGCTTAAATGGGAATTTGTTACACATTTAAAGATGAAATTGTGTCCATTTAGCTTCTTATCCTTAACCCCCAGATTCCAAATCCTCAGTCACCATTCCGCCCTGCTCATGTACGTCCTGCAGAGCACTTGCGCGGTCATATTTAACAATGAGAACTTTTCCACATCCACAGCCACTCATCCTCGCGTCACAGTCCACGACGTCTTCTCTAGCCTTCACCGTAACAATACGGAGCCAATCTATTTTTTGCTCCACTCCATTGGAAGCCGGCTAGGTCCAGATACGCAATTGCAATCATACCAAACAGGAAAAAGAAGGTGGAGAAGATCCGGTTTGTCAAATTAAAATATGGTAACGCCAGATCGGTAACTACAAATTAGAGCATAATTCTTATATATTCCCCAAAAAATAAAATTATATGCAAACTATTGGTACTTCAACATACCAGATTACTAATTTTAATCAATTTTTATTTTCTAGAGGCTTAAAAGCACATCTCACAACCTCAAAACAAACCTGTTATCGCAGGCATGGATGAAGAGATGCTGATTTTGGAAGCAGAGAACAAACCAATTTTGTATGATCCTAATTATCCACATTACAAAGAAAAAATGAGCGGTAACATGTGACTGATACTGATGGTGATTTTCAATTGTCACATTAAGCATTAATTTCCGCATATTTTGCTCCTATGAATTAAATATTGCACATGCTCTCCTTGAGCTCTGAGGAATATAAGAGAGGAACTGTTGAGGCTGCAGGCTTTGCAGGCAGTCTGGAACAGAGTGGGGCGGTTGTGGAGGATGTGGAATTTCAGGGTAAGAGAAAAAGAATGTTCTCAGTGCAGTAGCTTGAAGAAAAACAGGCTTCCTACTGAGTAAACTGAAATCGATTTGTGGTCAATAAATGGCTGCCATTACAGTCTGGCAGAATTAATGAGGCCTTTTTAATTCCTGTCCTGGTTCCAAAACATCATACTGATGAGAATACAGCCGAGCCTTTAATAAAGCAAACCAGTCAGTTTTACTTTGAAGGGTGGAACTGTGCAAACACTATAGCCATCATGTCTTTTCTTTGTATACAACCTGACCCACTATCAAAACCCTACCTTTAATAGTTTTTACACTTAGCAGTTAAATGTGATACACATGGCATTAAAGAGGGAAATCAAAATGCTGATACTGCTGCTAGTTTAAACATTGGGCCTTTTCATTCGATGCAGAAGAGACATTTTGCTACCGTAACAAGCTCTTACATAGCTGTGCTGTAATGGCCTGGCTGCCATCCATCATATCTATGTTTGCTAGGATATACTTGCCTCCTTCTCTTGGATTGTTTAACATTCCAATAGTTCCTAATCTTTTAGCGAGTTAAAGTGTTTTGTCTCTTTACATCTATGACAATCTATAACTTACTTTTCACTGCAAACATTAAGGAAGTAGGAATTCTTTCTTTACAAATAACTTTCCTTTCATTTATATGTAGGTCCAGTTGAACATATAAAAGGATGTAGCATTTTCACAGAGGTAAAAAAAAAAAAAAAAAAAAATTAAAGGGAGGTTTGACTTCTGTCAGAGTTATTTTATTTACAACTCATATTTTCCCTTTAGATGGTGGTGAGAAACCTGAAAACAGTTAGCTGTTGGGAGGGTGAAAAAGTTATAAAATGAGCATAAGTATGAGAAATAAAAGATAAAAAAAAATTTAATGGAAAAGAAAAAAAACAAAACAATGCATGTTTGATAGGCTTTATTAAAATAAACATGTAATAAAACTGCTCTGCCCAGATTGTTCCTGGGCAGTGAACATTTAAGATTTAAAACACTGCAAACTACAAACAGTTTAGATTAAAAAGGAAAAAAGAAGTTCTTAAAAAGTTAATGTCAAAATTATTTAGGACACAACATAGGAGCTGTGCCCCCCTTCATGGACTCTGCAGTATTCCTGTCCTGGCACCGCTTTCTTCTTGCAGGCTTTTCCATTTTTTGTGATCCCGTTACACAGCTGACGGCCTGAGAAGGAGCTGCAACAGAAACCAGAGGATTTAGTTTATATCCAAAGTCTACAGTGATGTCTGACAAACTAAATCATCAAGATCGATATTTATAAGAATCACTGAACAACTTCAAACAAAACGGTAAAAAAAATATAGATTTAGTTTATGAAAATGATTTACATTAAAGAAAAACTAGCCCAAGTAAACATATGGGCTTTTGCCCTGTTTTGATTTATAGTTCAGGTAATTTTAACGTAGAAGCAAGAATTCAGGAAGCAGATACTCGTCTTTTTGGACCTACAGGCTTTTAATCTGATGGTGCAAACCAGGAAAAATGACTACCGTAATTTTCGGACTATTAGCAGCACCTGAATATAAGCCGCAGAAGCTAAATTGCATGATTTGTACATATACAAGCCGCACCAGACTATAAGCCGCAGCTTTTTTATGTTTAATATCCGTCTTTCTGTCTCGTACCACTGGTGGTAGAATTCTGCTTCCGGAGGACCTCCTCATTCCCCCGCACACGGCTACCATACTTGTGTGTTGAAGAAAATGTGACGTCAACATGGTGGATGGTAAAATCCATAGATTTAGGTATTACCCCAGTGGCCGTTAGCTGTAAAAGTCCATAGATAAGCCGCATTGTTATATAAGCCGCAAAGTCGAAAAATGGGGAAAAAGTCGCGGCTTATAGTCCGAAAATTACGGTATTTAGAAATGTTGCTTTAAATGATCAACCCTTCTCATGTAACAAATCACTGTGGGTTGTTTGAAGTCGTAGCTCTGTAAACATCCCAGCATTTATACATTTTCTGTCACACTTAATCCCAGGTGTCAGGAGCGGTGCTGGTGCCTATCTCCAGCTATGCCAGCATTCAAAACCCCTAAATGTTAATATGAAAATTCTAGGATGAAGAAGTTTTGAAAATTAATATGCATCCCCAGCAGTTTTACAGAACCAGAGTAAAAATATGAATAATGCTAACCTGTTGCTGATAATCGATGGGGTGGGAGACTGACTTCTAAACTCCCTGCCAATATCATGAGAGTCATTCACAGCATCAAAGACTCTTCCCAGGATTTTCTGAGGGATGTCTTCGATTAAAGCCTGTAAATGATTATAAGTTGATAAATAATTCAAATGCACTGAACTTTAGAGCAGGTCTCCTCAATTTCAGTCCTCTAGATCCAATGCCTTGCACCAGGTAGAAGTCTCTGCTTCCACACCTGAATCAAATGGCTGAATTACTTCCTTGGTATTTATTCAGGTTCTACCAAGTAGAGACACATTGAAGGTGCAGGTCACCTGACCTCTAGGACCAGAATTTAGGAACCCTACTTTAGACATGTGATGTCACACTAATGAGCTCACCTGTGATAGAGGTTCAGGAGGTTCTGGTCTGGTAATGGACTGATTTAGTGTCCCAAATATTGGTTGGATAGGTCTTTGGTTTGAGGGCGATACGGGAGACATGCAAAATTCACCTGTAAACAAAAAGAGCAATTCAGTTTCTCTGTCTCATTGCATCGTTTTAACTATTTTTTTTCCCTACCTGATAAAAAGGTGTCAGTATCCAACAAGTCTGGTTTGAATAAGTCGTCCTTTACACATCTAAAATTTGAGATGAAATATATAGAATAAAAAAAATTAAAGACACAGTTCACTTTAATTCATAGAAACGAAGCATAGAAATGCTAAATTCATTGAAACAGCATTGTAAAGTTCCTCTATTGCACCAATGATTTTAAATAAAGAGGAAATATAGAAACCTCTCCGGTGTGGATGATTGTGGACCCAACTTTGTGCCCTTCTGAGTCTCTATGATGTTACATGGGCCCAGCATCATTGGTGAAGGCGACTCTTTTCTGCTGGGCAAACATGCCCAAAGATGAATCACAAACCAGTGACCTACAGAAACAAGCAATCCCGTCAGGAATGCACTCAGGAACTTCAGATTTGTAACTTGCTCAAAGCTTGTACCCAGGGACAGAGTGAGCAGCAGCACACTGAGGCTGCTGAGGTCCAGAGCCGGCTGCTGGTTGACCTCAGCTGCTGCATTCAGAGGAACCACCAGGAGCAGCATGGCTCGAGAGAAAACCGGACAGCGCAGGAACGTCAGAAGCACCGCACACAATATGAAGTAGGCCGTGTGTGCGACACAGGTCCACATGGCTGTTATATTTAAACCTGCAGGAAGAAGAAACATACGTTCAAGAAAACCTGATTTTATACTGATCTTATATGCTAAATCACTTGTGGACAGCAATCCCACACGGGTGTAAGTGAAAAAATAAAAACAATGAGCATCATTCCAAAAAAAGAAAATTAAAAACAAACCACTGGACAAAAAAAAATTTTGTTTTTAATTTTCTTTTTTTGGAATGACTGACCTGGATGATTGAGAATCTTCACCAGCACAATAAAGATCACTTAGATGAGTGGGAAAGAAAGTAAATTAGTTAAAAATCACAAAATGATTTTCAATTTAGTAACCTTTTCCTCCTTTTAGGAAGAAAACACTAAAATAATGAGCCAACCAGGACTAGATTAATGTTATCAGAATGAATTTGACCTGATGGGTATAAGATGAATACTTTTTTTTTTTCATACATATGTATAATAAGTGTTTTAACCCTGTAATGCCAAATGTATCGTATTTGATACATACGGTTTCTGAAATTTTTTGCGTCTGACACCTTTTGCATAATTTAATGGTAAAAACTTTGCTCAAAATCCTATTGTACACAATCAGATATACCTGATAACAGAGGGCAGAAGACTACACAAAAAATAATCTTGACTTATCGCATAGTGATAAATTATTAATATCAAAAATGTATTTCTGTGTTTTCTTTTTACACTTTTTACAAAAAGTAATTTTCTGTTTTGTTTTATTCTTGGATCGGGCTTTAAAGGGTTAAAGACAGGAGTGAAGTTTTATTTCAGTATCATGGTCCACTCACCTGCCCAGCCAAGGTAGCTCTGGATCACATGAAGCCTCTCCTCTATGCGATGCTGCATGTTATCCAAGTAGTGCAGCATGGCTCCCAGTGTGCTGTTCATGCGTTCCAGTTTATTCATCAGGTCGGTGTAGTACTGGGAGGTCTGGTCCTGGTACTGCAAAAACTCAGACATGCTGTGGTCTGTTGATTCGCAGCAGCAAACAATAAATTACTAAACAATGCAGCCCAGCCATTAAGCACCATTCAGAATTACTGTTAAGTTGATAAAATACCAATTTTCTGGTAGATATCCTGAGCTTGATGCCTGACATCGTTGAGTTCATCAACAATGGCCTCATGGTTGTCTTGGACCTCGGAGCTTTGGATATGTAGATATTCACTCACGTTTTCTAATGGAGAAAAAAAAAAATCTCTATTCAGTTGAACATCTGGATAAGAAGATGGCGGTAAATAAAAGCCGAGTCCTCCAGCAGTGTTAGAGTTCTAACAGTTTGTGGAAAACAAATAATAGTGAGCCTCTTACCCATTTGCTTTGTAATGCCCTGAATGAGCTGAGCTACCAGCTCCTGTCCAGAAGCAATCAGGGCCTTTTCCTGACCCAGGCGTTCCAGGTTTTCCTTCAACGAACTCTCCATCTGCTCCTGACCCTCGTTCAGTTTGCCCTGTTGAGACTGGAGCACGCTGTGGCCTTCCAGCAGCTTGTCCAGAGAAGCTGCAGTCAGCTCTTTCAGCTCCAGCTGTCCCACCTGGTTCAAAACAGCAAAACAAACAAAAACAATCTCAGGATCTGGTGCTTTAGAGCGGAATGTAGAAAGCCTTAGATTGAGAGGAAACAAAAACTTCACCTTAAGGTCCTTCATTGCATCCAACTGGCTTGTTGCCGTGGAGATGAGTGAATTGACTGTGAGCTCTGCTCGCCGGCGAAAAAGCTGCTGGCGAGTTGCGTAGCAAACTGAGCGCGCTCTGTTGCTCACTATGTGGTAGGCGTTCCAGGTGTCTGGGTCCATGTCTGCTGTGCATTCTTTAATCGTCTAAAACAATAAGACCATTATAAAACAAAACTTTTTTTGATTAAACCCAATTTTAAAGTTTTACCATCTCCTCTGTGCATGGGAAGGTCCGGCGCCCTTCGATCTCTGCCTGGCAGTTAAACAGTTCCACTCCAAATTTGGCAAGATTTTCCTCAGAGAGGCTTTCACAGCTCGACCTTAGCCGGGCGACGACCTGCAGAAACATCCAAAAGTCAATGTTTTTCCCGCCTTACACCAAATAAATCAGGCTCCACCAAAAAGCATTTTCCAGATATCGTCATGGCTCCACTCATTGCAATTAGTCTGGTTCGATTAAAATGTACAAAGCTTTTATATACAAATTGACAAACTTTGTCCCGCCAATTCTTGAGCTTACTTGGTTCTTAGAAGTACCTGTAAGCAATCCATCAAGAAAAGAAAACAGTTTCTCTGAAAATGAACAATGGTAGAAAACCATGTTTACCCTGTAGTGGCAGCTGTCTAATGGGCTCAGCTCCAGCTGCTTCGCCTCAGCTAGAAACTTCTCATCTGCGGTCATCATTTCAAACCGAGCATCTTTCGCCAGGACCGCCGGAGCTACTGGAGTCGTCGTCGTCTCTGCAGGAGGAGGCTGTGATGTCCTCAACCACTCAAACAGGCCGCTGACTGCAGGACAGGCCAGCATCCAGACAGTAATCAGGAGGAGCAGATGGTGGAGGAGGTGGTGGGCCATGTCTGGATCAGAACACAGATTTAAAAGGCCTCCTTTATACATTCAAATATTTCAGGGTTCCAAGGTTCACATATTATTACAGTATGAACAGTTGATAAACACATTAAATCAGAGAAAGTTATATTGCCAAGCAATGTTTTACAATACAAGGAATTCTATTTGGTCTTAAGGTAGCCAAACATACACCTGCATAAATAAAAATGTTTGTATTCATAAAAAAAGTTTAAATAAAATACTCTGTTTCTTTTCAAAGTGCTCAATTAATTAATATGGAGCTGTTGAGAATTACTTAATTGGCTTAATAAATATTTTCATTATCGAATGAGGAAATATGAGGTTAAAAGAGATAAAGTTGTTCTATAATCTGTACTCTACTCATCTTGAAATATGATTATTTCCCCATTATTTAAGCAGATAGGCAAGACATTTTCCCCAATGGAATAAAATGCTTTACAACCGAAATAATAAAACCCCCAAAACAACTGCTTTTTGTTATTTCCACTTTATAATATCTAATAATATTATGTAAAGTGAAAAAAGATACATATTCCTTTGGTAAATTATCAATCTGCCCGCCCAAATGAAGGAAAAACACTTTTCAAAGATTTTTTTTTCCAGTCTAATACCAAATCAGTTCCTCGTTTGGCAGGAGATGCCATAACTGATCCATTATTTGGAACATTGTATATTTACCTTTGAAATTTACTTTATTAAGTATTTAGAAATGGCAGTCAGTATTTCACCCTTTAGATCAGGGGTTAGGGTTACACTACACTAAGTGCTATTTTTCCAGCTTTTTTTGGTTCTGGACACCTGCAATTCTACTCATCAACTACAGATGGCGGTATAAATTGATCAATTGTTGATTTCTGACAGATTAAAATTAATCTTCTATTCGTTAGACTCTAAATTAATTGTTTGTTTACAAGTAGAGTCAACCTCTATAGCCAAGATGAAATAAAGATGAATCCATCTGCGTATTTAAAAGGACAGAGCTAAGGGGGGTTTGCCCAGACATGTTATTTCACAGTAGAACTGTGGAGGATCCACTGCAATTCATTGGTTTGCAAATGTTTTTTTCTTTTTTCCCCTAATATTTACATTGCAAACCTGCATGTGTTAACAGTTTACCTAAAATAATTAAAAAAAAGGTTACCCTAAAATTACATTCAGCTTATTTACACTATAATTTCAAGCAATACATAGATTGTTTATAAGACATGTTCAATATAGCTGCGCCTGGAGGCAACTGCTACAGCTCCAGATCAAAATTAATGCATATTTGCATCATATATATATATATTAATGCTTTAAATTTCCATATTGATGTATGTTTTTTTTCTCCCACACTGTTAACATTAGATCACTGCTGCACTTTATGGAATGAAAATGTTAATTTACTGTCTGAAAAGCTGTACTAAAACAACATTTCGTTTTGTTTACACCCTGAGTATACAAAATTATATTTAAAGTTGTCTAAGTTTTCTTCTGTATCAAAGTAAAAGACATATGAAAAATGAGCAGGGGCTTGAAGAGGATGTAATAAATACCTTATTTGAATTTGAGGGAAGCTCCTAAACGCGCAGGGAAAGCAAACAGTCCGGGATCTGCAGGCAATAACAGCTGATTGAGATGATGGCTAAATTTGCTCCTCAACCAGGCAACCAATCACATTAGTCGATTTTTTTTACAGGGGGCGTTCGATTTAAAATACGACGTCAGCTAAAATAGGAGGTGCAAAACTCTGCCTGAGATGACACTCATTGCACCGCCCACCATAGCGGCAGGACAAAGAATAGAAATCAAACAAACTCACGAAGCAGTTCTTCTCCTCCGGTTGGTTCTTATGGATGCTAGGGGGGAGTAACCCGGGCAGACTATTTGACAATTCAAAACACAACTTTTAATTTAAAATACATTGGACTTCAGTGGTTCAGAAAAACGGAATCAGGTGAATAATAACCCCTTCGGCGTCTGATATTCTTACAAACTGAAATGACTCTGTTTTCTTGTTGTTATTAAATTAGCTAAACACGTGTGAAGGATTACCAATTTAAAATGAAAGCCCG
The DNA here is from genome assembly GCF_000732505.1 of Cyprinodon variegatus. Taxonomy (NCBI): domain Eukaryota; kingdom Metazoa; phylum Chordata; class Actinopteri; order Cyprinodontiformes; family Cyprinodontidae; genus Cyprinodon; species Cyprinodon variegatus. The sequence continues at coordinate 42,580 of NW_015151015.1, read as the reverse complement.
TTTCATCCAGCAGAGGGTTTTATTCTCTGAATATGGGATGGAACTTTCGGAACATCTTTTTGAGCCGGCTAACCAGACAGTGGGAATAAATCTGCTTATGTGAGTCTTCTAGTTAGCCGCGTTAGCACATTATAAGCTAGCCTAGCCCATTGAAGCAGATTGTATGGAAGCAAATCGTCACCATATTTCAGATGAAGAAGCATTTTCAGAAATGCTTCATTTTAAGAATGTGGCTGCATTGACTCATAAGTTAAATTAGTAATCAATAATCCTCTTTGCATTTCCATTTTCTTCTACAAGACTGCTCATCCTTTTACTTAATTAAAATGAAAAAGAAAAAAACATTTGAGATTTATTTTTTTTAAAGGAACCCCAGCAAATAAATACCAAAATTCAATTTGAAATGTAAAATTTGAAAGTGAAAAAGCATTTCCAGAAATTCTTTTTCATTTTAAGAATGTGGCTGCATTATTTTAACCTGACAACAGCCGGATGCATGTCTCGCTCCGCCTTGCTCCAGCTAGGCGGAGCGAGACATGCATCTGGTTGTTGTCAGGTTAGCATTATTTGACTCTTGACAGTAAACCTTGTCAAGGTCAGATGAGGACAGGTGCAGCTATAGGTTGGTTTTCAGAGGATTTAACTGAAACAAAGTGGCAAAATGTGAAATTTTTATAAAACAGTAAATGTTACTGAGTAACAATTAGTGGACTGTAGTTATATGGACCTTTTTTTTTTTTTTTTAACAATATACTTTATTTTCTACATTCTTGTGATTTTTAGAGAATTGAAGTAAAGCAGAATGGGCCCCACTAAAATACTTGCATCTTAATTATACTTTACACTAAGAAATTCACAACTTTGTTCATTAATCATTATCTGCAGTTCAAGTAAAGTAAACAATTTGGAACTAATAAGTTATCACTGGATTACTGACACTGAAACAGGAACCAATGCAGTTGAAACCAATGCAAACTACACTGTGTATGAATATTTGGTAATAGAATAAGGATTAAAAAGCTTTATTTATTATGTTATTAGTTTTTAATACAATTGACAGGAGACGGCACTTCTCTGGATGTTTTCATTTTGGAAGGTGTGATGGAAATTTAAGTTTTTAAACTTATTCAATGGACCAAAATAAAGATACCGTAAATGAATATGATCAGTAATAATAAATGAAGAACATCCCTGTGGTTTCTCCTCTATGAATCCTGGATAACTGAGTTTTTCTGCACCTCCTCTCTGGATGTGGTTGGTCTTTTCTTGGGTGGCTGATCTTTTGAAAAATAAAATGCAATAGTTCTTTTTCTTTTTGTGGACCTCCTATGGGCAAACCTGAAAACTTTAAGTGTTAAAATATTTGCGTTGATTTAATTACTCCTAAATTTCAACGGGAGATTATTAAACTAGACTGAGTTTTAATGACTGTCATTTTTTAGTGTGAGAAATTGGTAATATGTAGTGAGAGTGTGTGAAGACACTGAGATGGGTGAGTCTCACTCCTAATGGGTGAGAGTTGACAGCCCTGACACACGCGCACACACACACACACACACACACATATATATATATATATATATATATATGAACCAAGAGCTGAAATGGACACGAGGAACTAATTAAGGGTCGCACTTTAGGGACAGGTTATTTATAACCTTCCATTCCACAAAAAAACATCACATGTTCTGTTGCACACAGATCTGTAAACTGTTGCGTACAGGGATCTCAATTTCATGTCTTATATATGTCCTGCAGCATTTGTTGTCGTAAAGTGAAGAACATGAGCTGCATTATTACTATGAATCCTCTAACTGAGGGAAAATGGTCTCAATTAACAATATTTTGCTGGCAGATGATGAAAATGTGTTTCTTTCAATATTCATATTCTTTCAAAGAATATATCTAAAAAAAAAGAGGAAAGAATCGGTACAGTAAAGAACGTGACATTTCCAGACAAATTTTTCTTCTTTGCATTTCTTTCAGACCAAAATGGACCCCGATGCAGACAAACCACTGAGGATCGGTTTCATTGGTGCAGGAAACATGGCTTTTGGCATCGCAAAGGGCATGCTGTCAGGTCAGCAGACTGGTTGAAACGCTGAAATAATAATGATTGAGCAAAAAATCCTCATGGTGATTTTGTTACTTTGAAGGAAACGTTCTCCCTGTAAACATCAAAGTCAGCGCACCATCCTCTAGGAATATGAAACGTTTCCAGGTACCATTGTTTAATCCTGCTTCTCTTATTTTTCTAGCTGCTACCTGTGGAAAATTAGCGGTAACAGATGAGAACATGTTGTTGTTTCTAAGTTTAGTTGTCTGACTTTCTCTACAAGCCATTTGTAACAAGCTCTGCAATTATGAAGAGAGAAAACCCTCTTTTTTTTTTATCAAATCAACAATCGGTTATTTCACCTGCCCTGGATTCTGTTCAGAGTATTTTATATCTCCTACTGCTGATGTGCTTTTACAATGATTTCAGGAAGTTGGCATCTCTGTAACTCACTCGAACGCAGAGGTAGTCTGTGGGTCAGATGTGGTGTTTGTCGCAGTCAAACCTCATCTCGTTCGACTCGTTCTCTCAGAAATCTCTCAGTACGTTACCAAGAAACACATTGTTGTGTCTGTTGCTGCAGGAGTGACCCTATCTGTGTTGGAGGAGGTGAGGGCTATAGCTGCTGTTAAAGATTTCCACATCAATGGGTTGATCTACCATGATGTCAAATATCTTACACCTTTTTGTCTTTTGCTTTGCTTGTTTCCTTTCGTTACAAGCTTCTCCCGGAAAATTCGATCGTCATCCGACTGATGCCAAACCTTCCCTGTCTGGTTCAAGAGGGGGCCCTTTTGTTTACACGGGGGGCCAACGCAAAGCAGGAGCATGGGGATGTGCTTCGCAGCTTGTTGCATTGCTGCGGTTTGGTAGAGGAAGGGCCTGAAGCCTGGATCGATATCCACACAGGGCTGAGTGGGAGCGGAGTTGCTTTTGTAAGTCTGTGTTAAGTTCTTTGTATTTTTACATAATATGACACCCATTAAACCTTTCGATAATATGAATACAGAGTTTGTTAGTAAAATAAACCATATTTACTCTGAATTATCTCCCAAGAGTAACATATATGCACTGTGTAAAATGTTGCTTGTTGTAAATGTTGCTTCTTTTTTTCCAGGTGTATCTTTTTGCTGAAGCACTGGCAGAAGGAGCTGTAAAAATGGGCATGCCAAGTTCTCTGGCTCACAGCATTGCATCCCAAACTGTTCTTGTCAGTTTAATCTTCTATCTACACAGTTGTTTTCCAGATATTCTTGATTAAGGAATCTATTTTCATATTTACAGTTTTTTTTCTCTACTATAATGTGCTGCAGGGTGCTGGGAGATTGTTACGCGATTCTGGGAAGCATCCAGCTCAGCTTCGGTCTGAGGTCTGCACGCCTGGTGGAACAACAATCTATGGGCTTCACACTCTAGAGCAGGGAGGATTGAGGGCGTCTGTCATGAGTGCGGTGGAATCAGCCACTGAGAGGGCCCGGGAGCTTGGCAGCAAATAGGCAGCAGGAAGGATCTCTACGTCCATGATGGGTTTCAAAAACCACAGCTTGAACTCTAACCACGGAAAGTCTTAAAAATATGCTTTTCTTTTTCTTTCAACAATTTAGTGTTTTATGATTAAAAGAAAGAAAAACATGATTATTTTCTTTATCACTTTGCATCTCATTGTCTGGTCTTTCACAATAAGAGCTTCTTATTTATCTCTTTTCTCAAAATTGAGAAATGACAGCGGATGATAACTTTCCAAGTTTTACTCTAAACTTGTGCTAAAAGATGCATGACTTATATTTTCTCTCCACTTTATGAACCAATGTTCAGAAAATCAGATAAGGTAAGATGTCAACATTTTGGAGAAATTAAAGTAGGTAGCGTTTTGACACAATGCTAATTTGCATATGAGTGCAGGGATTGTTTATCACCATATGAAAAGCCGAACACAGTTATGGCGATTTAATTTTTGTTGAAAAGAACTTTTTTTTTTTTTATTATAAATATACTCAGTCCTCAGAGACTGAATTATTCCTTCTGCGATGTTACTATTAAATGAGACACAGGTGTAACTTTCTGAAGGACTGGTGTGGACATGTACCCACCAATAATTTCCACTTTTTTCCCTTCTCTGCTTATTTACTTTAGCCTAAGGTAACAGAGGTTGGTGCAGCTGTCTGTGTTCAGAGCATTTTGAGTCTATGTTTTTTTTTTCCTCTCTCCTGCTGCTCCAGTGTCTCACATCTTGGTGTGACATCATCGGATCTGTCGTTTTAAGACATTTGATTTGCGGTTGCATTTCACTGCGTACAAAGTCGCTACGTGGTTGGAGGAGAGACACACAGCAGCACTCAGTGAATATTAATTAGCAGCTACTTTGATGTTTAAGTAAAAGTTAGGAGGCGGATTGGTTAAAAAAATTAGAGATCATACTACTGAAAAATCTGTTAGACATACAGAGCTTTTTAATAAATTGTAAGATTATAAAAGTTAGTATTATAATGCAAGAAGCTTGAGAAAACATTGTTCTTTTTTACTAGTTAAAAAAGCTGGGCTTCTCAGAGGACCATGCCTCCCAGTTACAGGTTAAAATGAACACATTTTCTTATTGTACAGACAGAATCAGACTGCAGAGCTTCTACATACCTTTACATTTTGTTCCTGGCATCATTTTATTAGTAAATAGGTTCATGAGTCTTTTTAAACAGAGCAAAGAGAGAAGTAGGGACAGCTGCAGATTTAAAGGTAAAACATATTTACTGGAATATGCAATAAAATATTTCTGCAACTTTACAAGAAAAAAATATGGCTATGCTATATTTAAAATGAAGCATAGCCATAATTTTTCTGGATGGATGGAATTGAATTGTGCTTTTAGGAATGCATGATGTATCGATTTTGGCATCAGAATCGGCTGTTATTCATTATTTGTTTATAAATTGTTTTTGGGCCCTATATATGGAATGCACAAAAAGACATCTCTAAATATAAATATTAGGGTATTATATTTATCTTGTGTTCTCAACAATAGGAAAGCATAAAATAAATATATGTTTGAGCTAATTTTTGGAAAATATAAAAACCTAATGAAAGCGTTCGGGTGGAGTAACTGTAGGTCCATCAGCCCCCACCTGAGTGTTCCCACCAACTTTCATCACAAAATTACACTCCTGCAATTAGAACATGACTGGAATCTCAACCCTCTGCCCCATCCCGAGCTTCCTAGGGCCCCTAGAGCCTGGTCCCCGGGTTGGTAGAGTGATGCATCCAATGGTTTAAAGACACAACAATAGGCCTGTAGGCAACATTATCTGGGTGGGCCCCATATGAAGTACAACACCCCATCCCCGTTTTTTTTTCCTTTCTTCCAGCAGCTGTTCTTCGCTTTTTGTCTTCTGGAATGGTTATGGTTTTAATCTACGCTCTGGATTACCCATAATTCCAAGTCGTATTGCAATAATTAAATACTCAAATACATCTTTCTTTTAAGATCTTTATTGCAGTTTGAGACATATATCAGTGTATTTTTTTACCAACCGTATAATGAACTATACACGGTTATTAACATAGTAATGCTTTGCTATTGGTGTCACCATCATGTTGAAATCTGGCCTGTGTTGGTGTATAAATACTGTCTGGTCAGTTGATTTATTATCAGGTGGATTTAAGGCAAAACAAATTACTTTATTTTACTTTGGGAAAATTTTTTACTCAAACATAACTTTGCATCTGCTGGGATCGAACCCGCAACCCTGGAGTCTCTCTTTCTCTTCTTCCCTTTCTTCCCCCCCTGAGCAGACTATTGTTGCCCAGCTGGGGGCCAACCAAATGTCGGTCATGGGGCCCCTAAGCACCTGCAGTCTCTTCTTACCGATAGTTACGCCATTGGATCCATCACTACAATGCTGGTGTAACAAAAAGACTGATTCGTGACGTCATTCGGTAGAAAATGGCAGCATTTAAAATTAATTTGTGTATCAGATGCTGTTAATGGTATAATTTCAGCACAAACACGCGGGGGTATTAATGAATCACAAGTCCCCCTCCCCACATGCTCCGATTTCACACTCCTCCACCGCTGCTCCCTGCTCCTCCTTTCTCCTCCTCCTCGTCACACACTCGGCTGAAGGAACACGAGTTTTCCCCACCGGCCTGCATTCACTACGTAACAAAGACAAAAAAAACACAGCAGTAAGTAACGATAACGTTGACTGGCAGATATGGCTCAATGTTTTATATGCTGTTTGAAAATGTTAATTCGGACACTGGGTGTTAATAGGGAAGAATAAAGGTGCTAGCCTGTTAGCAGAGGCTAGCAGGCTGCTAACTGGCACGCCTTCAGAAAACCGGCGTGAATGGCCGCTGCTGCTGGTTGAAATTGGTACCTAGTAGTCTACATTCATATTAAAACTGTTAATTTAGTTTTATCACGTATATTAATGTTCGGACGGGGACATTTAGCGCGAGCTAACACCGATATGACAGTGAATAAAATGGCTAATGTTGAGGTTAGCAGGCTGGACGCACTTTGACATGATGAGGCTCTTTATTGCTTCAGATGAAGGACGTTGCTTCCTTTTATAGCGACAGGTTTGTCTTATTTTTATTAAACAAGCTTCATATTCATATCAATATTAATAACGCAGTTCAAACAATGAAACTCATTATTTTATTTAGAGATTGATTCATAGTTAATTGAGAAAATGATGATTTGGGAGATTTTTTTTTTTTTTTTAACTGACCCTCCTCCTTAGAAAACGTATTAAATTATTTGAGGCCACTGACTTTTTATTTAAAAACTACATAATGGGAAGGGAAACAGTTGTCGACAGTCATCCATTGAAAAAGAATATTAATCAGAGATTTAATGGAAGGAAAAAAGTGCATAAAGGAGAGAATGACTTATTGAGGTCTGTGAAGTGAAGCCCATTAACAGCCCTGAGCTTCAGAAGATGTGTAACTACAACACAGATGTGTTCAGGTGCAGATATCTATCTATGACCATAAGCAAGACAAAATGACATGTTTATGTTAAGCAGGAATCATAATCGCAAAGTTGTAACATACATCAGAGGTTTTCAACGTTTTCCAGGCCAAGGAGCCCCAAACTGATGGCGAGATGAAGCAGGGACCCCCTAATTATATATATTTCTTGTATGAAATTGTGTTTTATCAAACTGGTCTTTAAGCCTACGTTCACACTGCAGGCCTTGATGCTAAATTCAGATTTTTTTGTGAAATATGTTTTTTTTTTTTTGTGTTGCCGTTCACATTTCCAAATATGCGACTTGTATGTGATCTCCTCTGTGAATTGCATTCAATTGCATTCATACAGCTTAAAGGCTGATTTATACTTCGAAACCAGGTCGTCTGCGTAGGTGTCACTGTGAACAAAAAGATGTCCCCGCCCCCTCCGCTGACACTCTGCTGCACCTATCTCAAATTGTAGGTGACCGCAGACAGTGCCGCAGGCAGGAGGTTGGCTTGTTTTGTTTTATGACCGAAATTGCGGAAAACAACTTGTGAACTTGGACCAGCTAGAAGAGCGAGGTGCGTGAGAACGNGGGTGAGAGTTGACAGCCCTGACACACGCGCACACACACACACACACACACACATATATATATATATATATATATATATGAACCAAGAGCTGAAATGGACACGAGGAACTAATTAAGGGTCGCACTTTAGGGACAGGTTATTTATAACCTTCCATTCCACAAAAAAACATCACATGTTCTGTTGCACACAGATCTGTAAACTGTTGCGTACAGGGATCTCAATTTCATGTCTTATATATGTCCTGCAGCATTTGTTGTCGTAAAGTGAAGAACATGAGCTGCATTATTACTATGAATCCTCTAACTGAGGGAAAATGGTCTCAATTAACAATATTTTGCTGGCAGATGATGAAAATGTGTTTCTTTCAATATTCATATTCTTTCAAAGAATATATCTAAAAAAAAAGAGGAAAGAATCGGTACAGTAAAGAACGTGACATTTCCAGACAAATTTTTCTTCTTTGCATTTCTTTCAGACCAAAATGGACCCCGATGCAGACAAACCACTGAGGATCGGTTTCATTGGTGCAGGAAACATGGCTTTTGGCATCGCAAAGGGCATGCTGTCAGGTCAGCAGACTGGTTGAAACGCTGAAATAATAATGATTGAGCAAAAAATCCTCATGGTGATTTTGTTACTTTGAAGGAAACGTTCTCCCTGTAAACATCAAAGTCAGCGCACCATCCTCTAGGAATATGAAACGTTTCCAGGTACCATTGTTTAATCCTGCTTCTCTTATTTTTCTAGCTGCTACCTGTGGAAAATTAGCGGTAACAGATGAGAACATGTTGTTGTTTCTAAGTTTAGTTGTCTGACTTTCTCTACAAGCCATTTGTAACAAGCTCTGCAATTATGAAGAGAGAAAACCCTCTTTTTTTTTTTATCAAATCAACAATCGGTTATTTCACCTGCCCTGGATTCTGTTCAGAGTATTTTATATCTCCTACTGCTGATGTGCTTTTACAATGATTTCAGGAAGTTGGCATCTCTGTAACTCACTCGAACGCAGAGGTAGTCTGTGGGTCAGATGTGGTGTTTGTCGCAGTCAAACCTCATCTCGTTCGACTCGTTCTCTCAGAAATCTCTCAGTACGTTACCAAGAAACACATTGTTGTGTCTGTTGCTGCAGGAGTGACCCTATCTGTGTTGGAGGAGGTGAGGGCTATAGCTGCTGTTAAAGATTTCCACATCAATGGGTTGATCTACCATGATGTCAAATATCTTACACCTTTTTGTCTTTTGCTTTGCTTGTTTCCTTTCGTTACAAGCTTCTCCCGGAAAATTCGATCGTCATCCGACTGATGCCAAACCTTCCCTGTCTGGTTCAAGAGGGGGCCCTTTTGTTTACACGGGGGGCCAACGCAAAGCAGGAGCATGGGGATGTGCTTCGCAGCTTGTTGCATTGCTGCGGTTTGGTAGAGGAAGGGCCTGAAGCCTGGATCGATATCCACACAGGGCTGAGTGGGAGCGGAGTTGCTTTTGTAAGTCTGTGTTAAGTTCTTTGTATTTTTACATAATATGACACCCATTAAACCTTTCGATAATATGAATACAGAGTTTGTTAGTAAAATAAACCATATTTACTCTGAATTATCTCCCAAGAGTAACATATATGCACTGTGTAAAATGTTGCTTGTTGTAAATGTTGCTTCTTTTTTTCCAGGTGTATCTTTTTGCTGAAGCACTGGCGGAAGGAGCTGTAAAAATGGGCATGCCAAGTTCTCTGGCTCACAGCATTGCATCCCAAACTGTTCTTGTCAGTTTAATCTTCTATCTACACAGTTGTTTTCCAGATATTCTTGATTAAGGAATCTATTTTCATATTTACAGTTTTTTTTTCTCTACTATAATGTGCTGCAGGGTGCTGGGAGATTGTTACGCGATTCTGGGAAGCATCCAGCTCAGCTTCGGTCTGAGGTCTGCACGCCTGGTGGAACAACAATCTATGGGCTTCACACTCTAGAGCAGGGAGGATTGAGGGCGTCTGTCATGAGTGCGGTGGAATCAGCCACTGAGAGGGCCCGGGAGCTTGGCAGCAAATAGGCAGCAGGAAGGATCTCTACGTCCATGATGGGTTTCAAAAACCACAGCTTGAACTCTAACCACGGAAAGTCTTAAAAATATGCTTTTCTTTTTCTTTCAACAATTTAGTGTTTTATGATTAAAAGAAAGAAAAACATGATTATTTTCTTTATCACTTTGCATCTCATTGTCTGGTCTTTCACAATAAGAGCTTCTTATTTATCTCTTTTCTCAAAATTGAGAAATGACAGCGGATGATAACTTTCCAAGTTTTACTCTAAACTTGTGCTAAAAGATGCATGACTTATATTTTCTCTCCACTTTATGAACCAATGTTCAGAAAATCAGATAAGGTAAGATGTCAACATTTTGGAGAAATTAAAGTAGGTAGCGTTTTGACACAATGCTAATTTGCATATGAGTGCAGGGATTGTTTATCACCATATGAAAAGCCGAACACAGTTATGGCGATTTAATTTTTGTTGAAAAGAACTTTTTTTTTTTTTATTATAAATATACTCAGTCCTCAGAGACTGAATTATTCCTTCTGCGATGTTACTATTAAATGAGACACAGGTGTAACTTTCTGAAGGACTGGTGTGGACATGTACCCACCAATAATTTCCACTTTTTTCCCTTCTCTGCTTATTTACTTTAGCCTAAGGTAACAGAGGTTGGTGCAGCTGTCTGTGTTCAGAGCATTTTGAGTCTATGTTTTTTTTTTTTTTTTCCTCTCTCCTGCTGCTCCAGTGTCTCACATCTTGGTGTGACATCATCGGATCTGTCGTTTTAAGACATTTGATTTGCGGTTGCATTTCACTGCGTACAAAGTCGCTACGTGGTTGGAGGAGAGACACACAGCAGCACTCAGTGAATATTAATTAGCAGCTACTTTGATGTTTAAGTAAAAGTTAGGAGACGGGTTGGTTAAAAAAATTAGAGATCATACTACTGAAAAATCTGTTAGACATACAGAGCTTTTTAATAAATTGTAAGATTATAAAAGTTAGTATTATAATGCAAGAAGCTTGAGAAAACATTGTTCTTTTTTACTAGTTAAAAAAGCTGGGCTTCTCAGAGGACCATGCCTCCCAGTTACAGGTTAAAATGAACACATTTTCTTATTGTACAGACAGAATCAGACTGCAGAGCTTCTACATACCTTTACATTTTGTTCCTGGCATCATTTTATTAGTAAATAGGTTCATGAGTCTTTTTAAACAGAGCAAAGAGAGAAGTAGGGACAGCTGCAGATTTAAAGGTAAAACATATTTACTGGAATATGCAATAAAATATTTCTGCAACTTTACAAGAAAAAAATATGGCTATGCTATATTTAAAATGAAGCATAGCCATAATTTTTCTGGATGGATGGAATTGAATTGTGCTTTTAGGAATGCATGATGTATCGATTTTGGCATCAGAATCGGCTGTTATTCATTATTTGTTTATAAATTGTTTTTGGGCCCTATATATGGAATGCACAAAAAGACATCTCTAAATATAAATATTAGGGTATTATATTTATCTTGTGTTCTCAACAATAGGAAAGCATAAAATAAATGTTTGAGCTAATTTTTGGAAAATATAAAAACCTAATGAAAGCGTTCGGGTGGAGTAACTGTAGGTCCATCAGCCCCCACCTGAGTGTTCCCACCAACTTTCATCACAAAATTACACTCCTGCAATTAGAACATGACTGGAATCTCAACCCTCTGCCCCATCCCGAGCTTCCTAGGGCCCCTAGAGCCTGGTCCCCGGGTTGGTAGAGTGATGCATCCAATGGTTTAAAGACACAACAATAGGCCTGTAGGCAACATTATCTGGGTGGGCCCCATATGAAGTACAACACCCCATCCCCGTTTTTTTTTCCTTTCTTCCAGCAGCTGTTCTTCGCTTTTTGTCTTCTGGAATGGTTATGGTTTTAATCTACGCTCTGGATTACCCATAATTCCAAGTCGTATTGCAATAATTAAATACTCAAATACATCTTTCTTTTAAGATCTTTATTGCAGTTTGAGACATATATCAGTGTATTTTTTTACCAACCGTATAATGAACTATACACGGTTATTAACATAGTAATGCTTTGCTATTGGTGTCACCATCATGTTGAAATCTGGCCTGTGTTGGTGTATAAATACTGTCTGGTCAGTTGATTTATTATCAGGTGGATTTAAGGCAAAACAAATTACTTTATTTTACTTTGGGAAAATTTTTTACTCAAACATAACTTTGCATCTGCTGGGATCGAACCCGCAACCCTGGAGTCTCTCTTTCTCTTCTTCCCTTTCTTCCCCCCCTGAGCAGACTATTGTTGCCCAGCTGGGGGCCAACCAAATGTCGGTCATGGGGCCCCTAAGCACCTGCAGTCTCTTCTTACCGATAGTTACGCCATTGGATCCATCACTACAATGCTGGTGTAACAAAAAGACTGATTCGTGACGTCATTCGGTAGAAAATGGCAGCATTTAAAATTAATTTGTGTATCAGATGCTGTTAATGGTATAATTTCAGCACAAACACGCGGGGGTATTAATGAATCACAAGTCCCCCTCCCCACATGCTCCGATTTCACACTCCTCCACCGCTGCTCCCTGCTCCTCCTTTCTCCTCCTCCTCGTCACACACTCGGCTGAAGGAACACGAGTTTTCCCCACCGGCCTGCATTCACTACGTAACAAAGACAAAAAAAACACAGCAGTAAGTAACGATAACGTTGACTGGCAGATATGGCTCAATGTTTTATATGCTGTTTGAAAATGTTAATTCGGACACTGGGTGTTAATAGGGAAGAATAAAGGTGCTAGCCTGTTAGCAGAGGCTAGCAGGCTGCTAACTGGCACGCCTTCAGAAAACCGGCGTGAATGGCCGCTGCTGCTGGTTGAAATTGGTACCTAGTAGTCTACATTCATATTAAAACTGTTAATTTAGTTTTATCACGTATATTAATGTTCGGACGGGGACATTTAGCGCGAGCTAACACCGATATGACAGTGAATAAAATGGCTAATGTTGAGGTTAGCAGGCTGGACGCACTTTGACATGATGAGGCTCTTTATTGCTTCAGATGAAGGACGTTGCTTCCTTTTATAGCGACAGGTTTGTCTTATTTTTATTAAACAAGCTTCATATTCATATCAATATTAATAACGCAGTTCAAACAATGAAACTCATTATTTTATTTAGAGATTGATTCATAGTTAATTGAGAAAATGATGATTTGGGAGATTTTTTTTTTTTTTTTTAACTGACCCTCCTCCTTAGAAAACGTATTAAATTATTTGAGGCCACTGACTTTTTATTTAAAAACTACATAATGGGAAGGGAAACAGTTGTCGACAGTCATCCATTGAAAAAGAATATTAATCAGAGATTTAATGGAAGGAAAAAAGTGCATAAAGGAGAGAATGACTTATGGAGGTCTGTGAAGTGAAGCCCATTAACAGCCCTGAGCTTCAGAAGATGTGTAACTACAACACAGATGTGTTCAGGTGCAGATATCTATCTATGACCATAAGCAAGACAAAATGACATGTTTATGTTAAGCAGGAATCATAATCGCAAAGTTGTAACATACATCAGAGGTTTTCAACGTTTTCCAGGCCAAGGAGCCCCAAACTGATGGCGAGATGAAGCAGGGACCCCCTAATTATATATATTTCTTGTATGAAATTGTGTTTTATCAAACTGGTCTTTAAGCCTACGTTCACACTGCAGGCCTTGATGCTAAATTCAGATTTTTTTGTGAAATATGTTTTTTTTTTTTTGTGTTGCCGTTCACATTTCCAAATATGCGACTTGTATGTGATCTCCTCTGTGAATTGCATTCAATTGCATTCATACAGCTTAAAGGCTGATTTATACTTCGAAACCAGGTCGTCTGCGTAGGTGTCACTGTGAACAAAAAGATGTCCCCGCCCCCTCCGCTGACACTCTGCTGCACCTATCTCAAATTGTAGGTGACCGCAGACAGTGCCGCAGGCAGGAGGTTGGCTTGTTTTGTTTTATGACCGAAATTGCGGAAAACAACTTGTGAACTTGGACCAGCTAGAAGAGCGAGGTGCGCGAGAACGATGGGACCCTTTTTCCACCTGGATCCTCGCTCTTTTTGGTCGTCATGTCCCTCCGTTGTCGGACAAACTTCCTCACCGCCTCGGCTGTATCTAGAATCACAGCGTGTAGCGCAGACCACCTTTCAATATCGAGCATAAATCAAAAATGTCTGCGTCAAGCTCGCTGCGACACACTGCTGCAGTAGTACAACCAGCCCTTCGAGCACAGAACATAACATCACTACATACAGGATTAGCTCTGATAAAGACAAAAACTGACTTGTGAAGTTTCTTATGATTGTGTTTGCATTCCTTAACATTAGAAGGTCTAAATTAGGTTTTTTTTTAGGGTTTATACAAGAGGCAGGGAGAATGTATTTGTCCTGTTTAGGTAAGTATTTTCAGGCTTTTCATGCTAGGTGATTAAAAGCCCCAAACAACTGGATTTATTTAGTGAAGATTACAATTGTGGCTGGAATAAAACCTTTATGCCAATTTCTAAATAATATTTCTGACCAAGGGCTGCTCAGTGGAGCAGTGGGTAGTACTGCTGCCTTGCAGCAAGAAGGTTTTGGGTTCCATTTCCGACGCGGGGTCTTTCTGCATGGAGTTTGCATGTTCTCCCTGAGCATGCGTGGGTTCTCTCCGGCTTCCTCCCACAGTCCAAAATCATGACTGTTAGGTTAATTGGCTTCTCTAAATTCTCCTTAGATGTGTGTGTGCGCGTGAATGGTTGTTTTTTCTGTGTTGCCCTGCGATGGACTGGAGACTTAACCAGGGTCCAGCTGGAGATGCGCACCAGCACCCCTCACAACCCCACTTGGGATAAAGCTTGGCGGAAAATGAATGAATGGATGGATTTCTGATTAAATGCTTATTTATATATCTATAATCCTTTATGACTAAGACTAGACTGAAACTAAAAGAAGCTGTAGATGAGCAGAGTTTTCAGTTCTTCTCCATGGATTTAGTCTAAGACGTGTAGTTTAAAGGATAAGGCTTAATCAAGCCCAGTCTGCCATAATTAAAGAAAAATTGTTCAAATTTAATCTCTGATTTACCAAAAGATTACTGTAAATCAGGGTAAATAAAAAAAATGAGCTTTGGGATTTATTCTGATCTATATTTTGGTAAACATTGAGCCCTGGATTCTTGGTAATAGCACATTTTAATCTGGAACAATGACTTATATAAGATAGCACACCTTTTTTTCCTCTAACTGCACATACTAGTTTCTAAGAGAGTTACAAATTGGATTGCTTTAACCTTTACTTCTCATGGCATGTAATGTAATTGTCTTATAAACTTAACAAGGTGGTGATTGTTAAATCTCTTTTTCACTTGCTTGCGGTTAACTGGATGAAAAGAACGTGTTGAGGGGTTCACTTTGTTTATAGCTTGACTGCTACACCTTTACCAAGGAAGGTGAGTTAAATATTTTCCCTAAAGGGAATTAGTTTTAGCTTATCAGTTATTTTTCAGTAAGTAAATGCCTGTATTTTATGGGATATTATAAACCAGCATGATTTGCATAATGTCGGATTTGCTGCAATGTTGATAAATTGCATGAAAGTTTTTCTCTGCATGCTCATACATTAGTATTAATCCTGTATTCTGGAAGTTTTTATAGTATCCTTTTATAGTATGTAAAGATTTAAGAGTAGCTCTGGGTTTTGATCCTCATGCAGTCTTTACCCTTTAATGTTTACCTCATATTTTACCACAAATCTCTTGCATTTTATTTGGATTTAATGTGACAGACCATCTACTAGAATAGATTTCTGTTCAGCTCCATGCAGTTTGAACTGCACTGAAAACATTTGGCTCCGGAGAAGCTGGTATTTTTTAGTCTCTATTTTAAAAGCTCTGATATAAACAGTTGTATTATAGCTTCAGTTTTATACATGGTGTTGTTTTCCCGTATGGAGGGTGAAGATCCGTCTGGGTTTTTTATTTTTTTTCTGCAACTTCTGCTTCCTTCCATGATTGGCTGGTATTTAGTTTCAACTCTGTTCTCATTATTCAACCCTGTTCTGACCAGAACCTGCCCCCTCTGATACCAAAAATCCTAATAAAATACACTGAGGTTTGTGGTATTAATTTCACTATTTAATCTATCACGGCTAACATAGGACTCTGAATGCCTGTAACCCTTTAATAATCAGATTTACCAAGTTGCATCCCAGTGAACCCCGTTATTCTGCATGGAGACTTGTAGGCTGTCTGCATGCTGCTGTTTTAGTCATGGACTCGCCTGTGGATTTTGTTTTAAAGTCTGCATTATGGTCCGTTCCAGAGTAAAATATACCATTAATCTAGCTCCTAAAAATGAAGCCTTCATTCTCTTGCCTCTAACTAATCCAAAAGCTTGTACCTGTTATTCTTTCTGTCCTACAATGGTCCAAAGATGTCCAAGAAGATCTCTGTAAAGGACCAGTCGGAGCATGAGCAGCCTCCCAGCCAAAGTCAGCTGGATCAGACCACAAAGGCAGCCCCGAGTTGCAGGAAAAAGACAGAACCGGGCCAAAGAAACGGAGAGACGACCTCCTCATCCCCAGAGAGCGGCAGCTTGAATGGAAACGGAAAGCGCAGTGGGAAAAGCCGACGTCGCAGGAAACGTTCATCCAATCCTGGCAGCGCCAATGAGGGAAAGGTGGATGAAGGGAAAACTAAAGAAAAGACCGTAGAAGGCAGCAGCCATTCCCCTGACCATCAGGCTGCGTTAATGGGCCTGCAGTCAGAGTGCAGCAGCGTCTGGTTTGAATGCAGCGTCTATGAGCGGGCTGAGAGCCTCTACCAGCGCTGGCTGGTGAACGCCTCTAAACGGAACGCCAAGCCCAGCCGCTCACATCTGCCCTCAGGGAAACGCTCCATCACGCTTTCCACCGTGACTCCATCTACCTCAGGACTGACTTGTCACCATGGTGATCAGGTAGCGTGCCACCATGTAGTGGAAGAAGTGTGGGTCAACAAGATGACTTTTGACCAAGCAGAGCGCCGCTTTGTTGAAGAATCTGCTCCACGGTCCGTTCCAAACTCGCTTGAGCTCCCCCCTCCGACTAACCGCCCCAGGGCCTCCAGAACCCCTGATGAAGGGTATCAGTCTAGAACCCCAACTCCTGCTACGCCTGTCATTCCAACATCTCGGCAGTCGATTAACGGGCTGCCTCGTATCCCGGTGGAGCTGCTCAGGGAGGTGTGGCTCGACAAACCTCTGTACGATCGCGCAGAAGCAGCCTTTTACCAGAACATGTATGCTAACAATTCCTCCAAGAGACAAAGCTGCAGCCCCACCCCCAGACCAAGCGACCACCCTCATAGCCTCATGGAAGAGGAGGAAGAAGAGGACATGGAGGATGTGGCGGAGGAGGAGAAACGGCCAATCCTGCAGTGTAAAGCGGAGGTCTTCCATGCCCTCCACCCAATTCAGGAGGAAGAAGAACCAGCTGAGCTCCTGGAGATTGAAGAAGCTTCAGGGGTGTGCTTGTTCCTTCACCAAGACAGCGAGCCGGTGTGGCTGGACAAGTGGAAGTACGATGCTGCAGAGAAGCGTTTTCACAGCGGAGGTTCAAATAAAGTCTGCACCGTGAAGAAGAAACAGAGGCCAGAGGCAGGAAAGACACCAGCCGCCTCCAAGACGGCAAAAAGGGACAAGTATGACCAAACCGGGGGAACGGAGCTGCTCCAGATGTTTCAGTTCATCTTTCATCACATTTCATTTTAATCTTCCTTATTTTAAGTTTCGCTTTTTGTTTTTTTCTTTCATTCATTGTATTTCATGCTTTCATTTCCTTTTTTTGTTATTATTCTTTAACTCCCTGGGTGACTCTTCTACCAGACTTGCTTTATTTCTTCCCATCCTCCTTCCAGCATTAAGTTGCACTTGGGTTTTGGTTTTGTAAGAAAGTCATATTAAAAGGCCATGTAAAATGTTCAAAGTTGATAGCAGAGCTTCAATACATACTACGTCATTATAAGCTTCATATTGTAACAGTATTTTTTTGTTCTTTGTGCTTAAATGTCCGTTTCTCTCATAGAAAGATGAGCTCAATGAACTTCTTGGCTCAGGAGAAGATCTGGTTTGAGAAGCCGCGTTACGATGAGGCAGAAAGACGCTTCTATGAGCGAATGAACGGCTCATCACAAACCTCGCAGGTAACCATTCAAATTAGTCCTTCAGTTTTTAGAGAGCACTGCTAGAGAAGCTGTAGATCATAACCTGCAGGAATGGTTTAATTTTCATTTTTTACAACCTTTTTTAAATCCTAAATTATTTGTTCTACTGCGTTGTCCTGTAAGTGTTATTAGCTCAGTCACTGTAATGCAGGTATTATGGTCTTTTTTTTTTTTTGTGGAAAAAAAGCGGGGAAGCTGAGGCAGATTTGCTATCATATTACAGCCCCTGTCACACCTTGATGATTTAGACCAGCGTATGCCTGACGTACGAAAAATCTGTCAAAAATGCTGGCATACGTTGAATAAGTTATGGGTCAGTTTTGTGTAAATTGTGAGCACGCTGGCATCGACATACGGCAAGTACGTCGAGAAATTTATTCTCAAAATTTCCTGACGTATGACAGTGTTTGGCATACGTGGGCCATACGTTTCAGGTAAGCTATTTGATCGTTTACATACATTAAGTGTAAGTTACTCATAAGTCGTGGCGTCTAGCTTATCCAAAACCTATGAGTAACGTGTGCATAACTTATGCGTAACTTATCAAAAAGTTCTCCAAGAAATCTCCAACGTATTTGACGTGTTCCAGAGGACCGCTGAACGTGTTTTTAACTTCTAGCTACTGTATAATGGTGTGTTGGCAGTAGGGTTGTCACGATACTAAACTTTTCAACTCGATACTGATATTAAGGAAAATATTCGATACTCAAAACCATTTTCGATACCAAAAGGATAAAAACAAAGACTCCAACATTCTACAGAAATATTTTCATTAATAAATAAAATACAATAAATAAATACAATAAAGGTTGTATGCTGTGAAAAAAAACATATAAAACTAAAATTAAGTGTTCCTTCCTTGGCTATGTTTTGCACACATAACAATGACGCTAGCCAAACCGGTTAAGAAANAGAATTATTCAATCACACAGTGTTCTGAAAGTGCATTTTCCTCTATTCTGCACTTTAGATGAATGACTGTTTAGGTGCCACTGGTGGTGGCACTGTATCGATACTTTTAAAAATGAGTATTGTATCCGGATACGTTTCAGTATCGTTACTTTTTTGAGTATCAATACTTTTGACAACCCTAGTTGGCAGCGTTTTGGTATAAAAGGGGGGTTCACAGGAGGAAACCGTCTGTTCTCCTCAATACTGCAGCATCCCCTTCATAGGATGAGCGAGAAGGTAAGTGTGATGGATCCTCCCTGCGTTCACGCCCACGACCAGCAAACTTACTAGCAGACATGATGCTGAATCTGCTGCGGCTGCAAACCGTCTTTCTTTCTTTTTCTTTTTATTTATTCAGTTTTTTTTTGGGGGGGTGGGGGTTGAACAGTAGCCAGGTTAATACAGCTTTCAAAGACATCTTTCTTTGCAGACTGGGGAGCAGCTTTAACTGATGCTTCGAGTTATGCATAAGTTAGTTGGACATAAGTTCTGGACTTGTTAAGGATCCGCTATTTGCATGTAAAAAAATTTAAAAAGTACATAGAAAGTACAGTGTATGCCGTCGGGCATACGCTGTCTTAATCAGCAAGGTGTGACAGGAGCTTAAGTCTGGTGAAAAATCATTGAGACAAAAGATTTGACTCTTTCTCTGTTAAACCTGATTTTGAAGGCACATATTCAACCAGGTCATCTGTGTCTTCTATTGAAATGTTTTCAAAGTAAAAAGTCCATCAACATTTCCTTGTTTTTCCTCACAGGATGTTGGAGCTAACGCCATCCTGCAGGACATTGCTCGCGCTCGGGAGAACATCCAGAAATCTCTAGCCGGGGTAGGGATTTATAAAAGCCATCACCATGCACATTTGAAACCTTTCTCCTCATGGAATACATGTCTAATTATTCTACAGAATTTATTTGAAAGAGTTTTCCTGCCTTGCATGCTATCTTATTTTAAACTGAAACCTTAAACCGGAGAACCATTGCAATCGTTAGCTTTAAATGGCATAAACTGATCTGAAGACTATTTGCCAGTATATATTCACCTCCTGTTATTTATTGAATTTAACTAAGGTTTACCAGTATTGGAAATGTCTCCAATTCTGAAAATGCTGGCATCAGTATTGCTGAGTATTGGAGTCCGGGCATCGATCTAATACCATGTAATTTAAAATAGGAATCTATTTACTGGTTAGTTTGTCAGTTCTGACACATTTCTTCTTTGCCACTTAAAACATTTGCGCTAAGCTGCCACCTGTTTAGACGGGTTAAGAGTTGATCTTTTGGAGACGAATGTACCAGACTGCTTGGGTTGTCAGATCTGCTCGGGGCCCTGCCCCTTCTTATGACATCATCATATGGCAACGGCACTCGGACAGACTGTATTGCACCAGTTTCTTAAGAATCAGATCTCTTTTGGAGTCTCAACATACTATTACCTATATTTTCTATTACTTTACATTTCACTGGTGTTCTAAAGTAGCCGAAAGTAGAAAAGCACTGCCTTCTAAGACAGACTGAGCTCTGACATTTACCAAGGTGACAAAAAAGTCCCAGCTTATTTTTATTCGTCTTTATTAAGATCTGGGGGATGGAACATCTTATAAATGATGACTAACAACTAATATTACAGTGAGTGAATCAATCTAGAATAAGCCTTAAAAAAAAACACAAACTAGAAAAAACTCAAATTAGAAGGAAAACAAATGTTCACAGGTGACTAAAAAGGAGGAATAGACAGCAAGAAGGCCTTTCATGCATCCCCAGCATGCTTGGCTAACGGGTGAATTTTAAAGGGATGGTTTCCATTCGTCTGACTGCAGACTTGTTGGTGATTTTAGTTTGAATGAATGGGACATTTTTCACTAATTTCATCAGTTTAATCTAGCAGTGTTCACTTCCACTGGATTCAGTTGCTTTCTGCATGCGCCCCTTTCTTTACTCTGGTTATTATTTGCTTTCAGACTGATTTCCTCCATTGTCTCTATGGAGTTCTTTTTGGGTTTTTTTTATTCAAGAAAAAAGCGGTCTGAAAGGGGAAAATTGTATTAAAAGCACAAAAATTTACTGATTGCAAAAACTGGTGTTTATTTGCACATGAAAAAATATAGAGAGAATAAGTGTGCTCGATGTGAGAAATGTGTCATGTGCAACTTGTTAAACACAATAAGTTGCATTAAACAAACATGATGCCAGCCATCTTGTTCAGCTTCACCACAGACTTTTATTCCCGCCCGTCAATACAGACATTTTTGAGAGAGCCTTTTTCCCTTGGAAATCATTTTCAAAATGTCAATTTATTTTATTTATTCAATGACAAAATATTTTTTTCTCAAAACTTTTTCTTCAGTCTCAAATAACATCAGCTTTTGCCATCAGTGTGAAAATATATAAATTTTACTTTCAAAGTCATTTCCCCCTTTCAGAATAACCTTTTCTTCTGGAATTACCCCCCCCCTCACAAAAATAACTCCATGTACCTCAAAGTTCAGTTGTTTTGCTTTTTCATGTTCTTTATTCAATTTCCCTTTCCCTGGTTTCAATTTTCCTGCCGTTTGCTCTCCTTGCTCCATACCTGCACCCCCTCCTCCAAGCTGAAGAATACGCTGCGTAACAAAGGGTCTTCCCAAGCTTCCCTGACCCAACAGTCCCATCCTGTAAGTTCCTCCCAGTCTTGTGTGTCACTGGAAGCACCTTCTGCTGCTCTATCTACAGGTGGCCTTATAAAGCCAGTTCTTTAAAATCCAAATCCCACAAAGTGTGTGGAAGACTTTCCAGTTTGGTAGAAGCATCAACTTTATGTTGTAATTCTGCCTGCTTTCTCACAACTTGTTTTTCTTCAGTCTCTGTCTTGCTGAAGAGGCTGCCATGTTGACTTCTTTTTAGTTCTTTAAACCTTTTTATTCTTAATGTCCTTCGTTTGCAGAACAGCAGCAGCAACAATGCAGCCGATCAGGGAGAACTCGTTTCTCGGATCAAAAGCCTGGAGCTGGAGAACCAGAGTTTACACAAAGGTCTGTTTTTCGCCTTCAGTTTCCCACACATGCAGCATCTGTACTTGAACTTTTGGGGCTTATTGTGTTATTTCCTGTATAATATACAAATAAATTGCAAATTCATAATTCAGGCTTTATGTATTATTCAGTATTTTTATATTTATTTGAAGCATCAGAGTGAAAGAACAGTTTTCTGAAAGAAAACCAAAAATGGACATGTTGTAAATTTTTATTAACTTTATTTTTAATGAGAAGGGTTTGTCTAATTTAATCAAAAGTGACGTTTGGTGCTTTATTTTGGCTGAATCTATTTATTTATCTATTTTTTTATTAGAAAGATGGACTCTATGAATACTTTCAATGAGCTGAAAAACTACTTGCATCCACTAATTTCCTTTCTCTAAGGCTAAATGTAATATACAGACATAATGTCCCAGTTTAGTCCTGAATTAAAATCTTTAGAACAGGTTGTTGATTAATTTCTTATCTTTTAATTTGTGATAACCGTGGATCTGACTATTAAAATTAGGACTTCACTCTGAAACCCAAACTCAACAAAAATATAAACGCAACACTTTTGGTTTTGCTCCCATTTTTCATGAGATGAACTTAAAGATCTAAAACTTTTTCTAAATATATATAAAATCACCGTTTCCCTAAAATATTATCACCAAACCAGACTAAATATGCGATAGTGAGCACTTCTCCTTTGCTGAGATAATCCATCCCACCTCACAGGTGTGCCATATCAAGATGCTCATTACACCATGATTGAACAGGTGTGCCTTAGACTGCCAACAATAAAAGGCCAGTCTGAAAGGTGCAGTTTTATTATACAGCATAATGCCACAGATGTCACAAGATTTGAGGGAGCGTGCACTAAACATGCTGACAGCAGGAATGTCAACCAGAGCTGTTGCTCGTGGATTGAATGTTCATTTCTCTACCTGAAGCCGTTTCCAAGGGTGTTTCAGGGAATTTTTCGGTGCATCCAATAATCCTGACAACCACAGACCAGGTGTAAACACACCAGCCCAGGACCTGCACACCCAGCCTGTTTACCTCCACGACCGTCTGAGACCAGCCACCCGGACAGCTGCTGAAACAACCATTTTAATTAATCAAACAATTCCTGCACAAACTGTCAGAAATCATCTCAGAGAGACTCATCTGCATGCTTGTCGCCCTTATCGAGGGTCTCCATTTGACTCCAGTTCATCGTCGTAACCGACTTGATTGGGCAAATGCTCACATGCTGGCGTCTGGCACGTTGCAGAGGTGTTCTCTTCCCGGATGAATCCCAGGTTACACTGTTCAGGGCAGATGGCAGACAGTGGGTGAGCGGTATTCTGATGTTGTGCAAAGTAGCCAATGGTAGATGTGGGGTTATGGTATGGGCAGGCCTCTGTTATGGTAGAAGAACACAGGTGCATCTTATTGATGGTTTTTGAATGCACAGAGACACGTGATGAGATCCTGATCCCATACAGCAGCAGCCATTCAAAATGGCCCTTCCCAGGCAAACGCCAGCCGACTGGCAGCCAACTTCCCTCCAACTCCCACCGAAAATCCCCTCCAACTTCAAGCCACTGGAGTGACCCAGTCTCCAACATTTTTTTACTCTGACCCCACCCTTTCTATGAGTTACAGGGTCTGACCAGGAGATGATGCTTCTCTTTAGATCTTAATGTCCACAAATCATGACATACATAATCATACATAATATTGTAGTACAAATATTAAGGTTTAAAAAGGAATTGCAGGGAACCAGCCGAGGGCCCATTAAGGAAAGTGGGTAAATTTTGAATTGCTACCACTGTCTTTGTGCCATACATCCAAGAACCTCACCTCATGTTGCAAGGATCTGTACACAATTCTTGGAAGCTGAAAATGTCCCAGTTGTTGCATGGCCGGCATACGCCAGGCATGTCACCCATTGAGCATGTTTATGATGCTTTGGATCGGCGTATTCAACAGTGTGTACCAGTTCCTGCTAATATCCAGCAACTTCACACAGCTATTGAAGAGGAATGGACCAACATTGATGATCAGCTCTAAACAAAGGAGATGTGTTGCTTTATGTGAAGCAAATGGTGATCAGACCAGATATTGACTGTTCAAATACCAAGACCCCCTGGGAGGGATTATCTCTGCGTAGGAGATGTAATCACCATCTGAGATTTAGACTGATTTCTAAACAACATTTGAGGGAAAAGGTTTTATTGTCTATGTCAAAAAGTTCCTCTCATTTTGTTGAGTGTAAAATATTCACTTTTATACTCCTAAATATTTACTATAGTTTTTTTTTTTTTAAGATAAAACCTGTTTCAAGGAAAACATCATCATGAGCGGAATCTGTATTAAATGTTGTGCTATCTATCTACTTATGTGGTAAATTGTAAAAAAGTAATTTTATCAAGATGCCCCTCAAAAAAAAGATACATTTCCTTCTGGAGAGGTTTAGAGTTTGAAATGGAAAATCTATATTTAGAGTATTAGAAGATTAAATTAGAGGATTAAATTTGTCACCCCATTTTAGATTTAAAAGTCATATGTTTTATACCCTGAATGTTAACTTTCCATATAACTTAGTCTATTATTTAACTGCTAAAACATTTAAAAGCAGTAAGAGTTAAAAGCTTGTAATAAAAAAGGAAAATTCATCCTCTAATTAATTTCAGCACTAAATCATTTTTAAGACCCTGAACTTGTCAGGTATTTAAATTTCAAAAACTACCAATTTGTTTAATATTAATTTCTTAATCGTCCAAAAAAGTTCAAATGGAACAGAGAGGATGCATGAAGGTTCACATCTAGCACTCAGGACATATTTTCCAAAACTTTATAAGGAGGACTGTTGGTAAACGGCATATTCTCTCTTTTATGATGGTTTCTTTAAAGGCCCCCCATCTTTATAGTAAATCATCTGTTGTACTGAGTATTTGACATTTCCTGTTTAATTAATGCCTACGCTCATCCTGTTTTCTTTAGTGGTAGATGACCTACGGGCGGCGCTCTCCAAACTGGAATGTCGAGTGGCTGTTCTTGAGAAATCTCCGGTCACTGCAGCCCCAGCTCCTGCTCTCTCCGTCCCCTACACAAACGTGAGCCAATTTTGATCGGTTTTTCCCACCAATTAGAAAATGTTATAAAGATAACTGGTTGGGATAAATTAAGCTAAGTTTTCACTCATTCTCCCAGGGCCAGCATAAGGCCAGCGCTCCAGTTAAAAAGGACGACGATGATGACGAAGATGATGACATTGACCTGTTCGGTAGTGATGAAGATGATGAAGAGGCAGAGAAACTTAAAGAGCAGAGGCTGAAGGAATATGCAGAGAAAAAGGCAAAGAAGCCTGCTGTCATCGCCAAGTCCTCAATATTGCTGGACGTTAAACCTGTGAGTTTGCATAAACTCACTTTACTCTATAAACATCTACCAACTTAATATTTTCTCTGTTTAACTTGTGCCTTGTCTCCTCCTTGTCGTAGTGGGACGATGAGACGGATATGGCTAAGCTGGAGGAGTGCGTGCGCTCGGTGCAGGCAGACGGTCTGCTATGGGGGACGTCCAAGCTGGTTCCTGTGGGATACGGCATCAAAAAGCTCCAGATCGCATGTGTGGTAGAAGACGACAAGGTGGGAACAGACCTGTTGGAGGAGGAGATCACCAAGTTCGAAGACTATGTAAGTACTTGGAGAGTATTTAGTACATGTGAGAAAAATACTAAAAAGAACATTTACTTTTTAGGAATTATTTTTTTTGTTTAGTTTCACTTTAAAAAAACTAAACTCTATACTCTATAAGGTAAATTTTCATTACCTTCCTCTTTAATTACTCTATATTAGAAGCAGTAAGTATTAAGTTGTTAACTCCTCTTTGGAATATATTTTGTTAAAATCATTATTTTCTAATTGATCACTACACAGTTGTTTCGGGTTAAAATATTACTGACCCTAAACCCCAAACCCCACTGGTCCAGGAACAGTTAAATAAAGTTGATATTCAAGTCTGTCATCTATAAAGACTTCATCAGATTTATTTGCATTGTTATATTTCAACATTTCTTTAGGTTAAGATTCAGAGTTGAAGTAGAAATTACTAATTAGAATAATGGGATGCGGTAAACATTTTCCAAAAGTACTGGCCCTAAAAGGAAGAGGAAGCTGTGTGAGCTTTTAGATTCGACCACAATCTGCTGCTGTAAACAATAGATATTATTTTATGTTGGTATTTATTATGTTCCGTAAAAGTTTAAAAGACACAATCCACTGGACTTGGTTTCCAAGATTTGAAGACGTTTCGCTACTTATTAAAAATATTTTTTTTGAACTGAGAAAGCTTCCTGGAGAAGTAGCGAAACGTCTTAAAATCTTGGAAATGAAGTCCAGTGGATTGTGTTTTTTAAACTTTTACGGAATGACTATGACCTGGATGACTGAGAATCTTCATCAGCATACAGGTGCTGGTCATAAAATTAGAATATCATGAAAAAGTAGATTGATTTCAGTAATTCCATTTAAAAAGTGAAACTTGTATATTATATTCATACATTAAATACAAACTCATATATTTCAGATGTTTATTTTGTTTAATTTTGATGATTACAAATGACAACAAATGAAAATCTCAAATTCATCATATCAGAAAATTAGAATATTGTGAAAAGGTTCAAAATTGATGGCCCCTGGTGCCACACTCTAATCAGCTAATTAACTCAAACCACCTGCAAAAGCCTTTAAATGGTCTTTCAGTCTAGTTCTATAGGCTACACAATCATGGGGAAGACTGCTGACTTGACAGTTGTCCAAAAGACGACCATCGACACCTTGCACAAGGAGGGCAAGACACAAAAGGTCATCGCTAAAGAGGCTGGCTGTTCACAGAGCTCAGTGTCCAAGCACATTAATAGAGAGGCGAAGGGAAGGAAAAGATGTGGTCGAAAAAAGTGTACAAGCAAGAGAGATAACCGCACCCTGGAGAGGATTGTGAAACAAAACCCATTCAAAAATGTGGGGGAGATTCACAAAGAGTGGACTGCAGCTGGAGTGAGTGCTTCAAGAACCACCACACACAGACGTATGAAAGACATGGGTTTCTGCTGTCGCATTCCTTGTGTCAAGCCACTCTTGAACCACAGACAGCATCAGAAGCGTCTTGCCTGGGCTAAAGAGAAACAGGACTGGACTGCTGGTGAGTGGTCCAAAGTCATGTTCTCTGATGAAAGTAAATTTTGCATTTCCTTTGGAAATCAAGGTCCCAGAGTCTGGAGGAAAAGAAGAGAGGCACTTCATCCACGTTGCTTGAAGTCCAGTGTAAAGTTTCCACAGTCAGTGATGGTTTGGGGTGCCATGTCATCTGCTGGTGTTGGTCCATTGTGTTTTCTGAGGTCCAGGGTCAACGCAGCCACATACCAGGAAGTTTTAGAGCACTTCATGCTTCCTGCAGCTGACCAACTTTTTGGAGATGCAGATTTCATTTTCCAACAGGACTTGGCACCTGCACACAGTGCCAAAGCTACCAGTACCTGGTTGAAGGACCATGGTATCCCTGTTCTTAATTGGCCAGCAAACTCTCCTGACCTTAACCCCATAGAAAATCTATGGGGTATTGTGAAGAAGAAGATGCAATACACCAGACCCAACAATTCAGAAGAGCTAAAAGCCACTATTAGAGCAACCTGGGCTATCATAACACCTGAGCAGTGCCACAGACTGATCGACTCCATGCCACGCCGCATTGCTGCAGTAATACAGGCCAAAGGAGGCCCAACTAAATACTGAGTGCTGTACATGCTCATACTTTTCATGTTCATACTTTTCAGTTGGCCAACATTTCTATAAATCCTTTGTTTTTATTGGTCTTCAGTAATATTCTAATTTTCTGATATGATGAATTTGAGATTTTCATTTGTTGTCATTTGTAATCATCAAAATTAAACAAAATAAACATCTGAAATATATGAGTTTGTATGTAATGTATGAATATAATATACAAGTTTCACTTTTTAAATGGAATTACTGAAATCAATCTACTTTTTCATGATATTCTAATTTTATGACCAGCACCTGTATGTATTATGTTAGTATAAAACCAGACAACAAACATTTACACAGATAAACAGTCACATATCTAAATGGCTTCAGTTTGTTCTAACTACAAATTCTGAATCACCATTGATGTCCTGATATCTCAAGGTTCTGAATCTGTGTTAAACCTGTGAAGTTGCTTAGTGAGATCAGAAACGTTTGTCACTGCCAGTTTTTAGACTGTAGATGTATTTATTTAAAATATAGTAAAGATGAGTATTTAACCACAATGTTTAAACATAGAGAGCGTTCTGTCAGAAGGTTTTTTTTTTTAATATGAAATATTTACTTATATCTATCTCATTTATGACAGTTAAAAAATGTCAAGGGATTACACAAATGAAATGCTTTTTTAAAATATTTTTTTCTTGTCAATGGTCTGGGATGATTTTTTTTTTTTTCCCCTAAGTCATTACCTCCAAAAAAAATTTAAAAATTAACAAAATCTCTGTAAATTTGCTATAAGTTCCAGTGCAAGCTCTAACATCGGTGCATTAAGATGTAAAGTAAAATCAGGAATTATTTAGCATTTGGGGCCTAGATCAAACTAAGACATGTCTACAGTTTTCGATTTTATGTTACCTTTTCGGCATAAAAGTATAAGTAAGAAAAATAAAACTTCACAACTCAACATTAAATGATCCTTAAGCTGAAAAATTGGGTTTTAAGTTTGCATTTAATTACTTAGCATTTATATGTGTATACTTTGGGTGTTTGTCAGTAGATCTAATGACCATTTCCATACCAATGAACCTGTCTCACTGACTGAAGGCCTTCATGTGGCCCGAATGTTAAAAAATTAAGAAATTCCTGCAGTTGAGTCATATAACATTTCTCCATCTTTCTTTCTTGTTTTAGGTTCAAAGTGTGGATGTAGCAGCATTCAACAAGATCTGATTCAGTGGCGTCTCTTCATCGCTCACTTTCTCTGCTGATTGTGTCAACGGTTGAAAATAATAAAAACTCTTGCACTGAAGTTTTTGTTTTGTGTGGTTAAAGTGGTCAAATGTGAGCAGCATTCCACTGGTGTCCCTTAATGCACTATAACATTGTTGTAATAAAATCAGAATGAATTTTAGATTCCCTTAAATTGCTCCTTAATTGGTCATTTTTTTTAAGCGTACCCAAATTTACCTACAGCCTGCAAAATAAAGAATAGATTATTCTGTTACTTTATTAAAATACTCAAAATATTAAAAAATGTAGCAACAAACTGTGCTCTACTTTTGAGAAAATTATATACATTATTTATGTACTGAGCTCATGTTTAGATGTGTGTCACCCCTGGTCAGTTTGGATTACAGAAGATGATGCTGGATGTCGTTCAGAGACGCATCTGCAGGGAGCAGCAGCAGTTTGATCAGCCTCCATGCCCTGCAGGAGTGAGACCTTTTTAACCCAGAAGCCCACCTAGGAAGGTCCTGAAGGTTGGAGATCTGACTGGTTTCTATGGGACATAAATTGGCTGCACACCAGACATCAGAAGGGAGAGTTGTCTTCAGCGGAATGACATGGGAAGTAGAAAACATACAGTACAGGTTTCACAAATGCATTTTAAGAAGGAGCAATGCTGACAACTGCTGGTCAGATGGGACCTGCAGTTCTTACAGATACCACATATAAAAGAAAGTTAATCCAACCTGGTGCACAATTGAACTTTCATACCTTAAAATAAACCTTAAACATAGGTAAGACGACAGCCTTTGCACCATTTATTTAAATATATATATATATTAAATAAAAAGTGATTAGCATTTGTGAATATCCTAAAAGTAGCTCTTTGGCTTTAGAATTTCGGAAAACAAAATGTGTAATTCTAGAATACCTCATGGAAAGATAGTCATTCACAAAGTAATATAGGTCTCAAGAGAGATCATTAAGTGGAAAATGTAAGAGGATTAGGGAGGACTAGTGAGCTAAAGGAGCATCCTAAGGAGGGAAGATTGCATCAACAATGAGAGCCATTTGGCTGATCCCCCACCTGAATAGGAAATAAATAAGGACACACTTCTTTAATATTCATATTAAAATTCATACAGTTGTTAATATGGAGATTAAATACATTTTATCTCCATAGGACAGACCAGTGGGTTGAAGGCACAGCTCAAATAATTTAGTTTTGAGGATAAATAAATATCAGAGATGTTAATTAATCATGAATCAAATGTAAAAAAAACAACAACATAGAAATACAGAATGGTTGCAACAGTATTACTCAGTCTAAAATACTCTCAATAGCAAACATTTTAAATAGGCAAAATGTGCAGCAAAAACAGGACAGTCATTCGTAGCCAACATAGAGGAAGATGCATCAGTGGTGATCATCTTAATGGTGATCTAAAAACTCGCTTGTGAGATTCGGTGTCCTTTCTGATTGCAGCATGTAGCTCTTCTCACTTTCAAAACAGAAAAGCGGAGAAACAGACGCCACAAAATGCACCTCAGAGTCTGCATTCTCAATGCAACATGATAGATTTCTAATACAGGATTGTTAGGATAATTATAATTGATGATCTGTGAGTTTATTACATTTTAATATTAGCTGCCTGTTGCGTGTCAGAACGGATGTTTTCTATGGGAGAATTATCCTGCCATAATGCAAGAGCACATAATTTCAATTTAAGAGAAGAATTTCATCTTCTTGCACTCAAAACTTATAATGCTCACACTCAAAACATGCGCACTCTCTCAAATATTTTCTCTTCTCTCTCAAATCTTTGTTTCTTCTCTCAGATTTAATGCTTCTTGCACAGATATTTTCTCCTCTGGCTTGCCTCCTTCTCTTCGCGCACAAACCCGTAGGCTCTGCTTGCGGGTTTTTTTTGCTTGCTCTCAGATTGGATCGGATCGTCGCCTAGCAACCTTTCCAGCCAATAGAACGACAGCCTCAGAAAGGGTGCGCTTGTCTAACTACTGTGATATACCTTACCGACAATAAATTGACTTTTTAATTTAAAAGCTATTAAAATAAGAAGCTGAAAAACAACAATCAGGGAAATAATAAAGGGCGATTCAAGAATCACCAATGAAAAGTCACTTAATTTCTGCTGGAGGCAGAATTAGCATCTGCTCTGACTAGCAAACTTTTTTTTTTTTTTTCTGACGAGCAACTCTGAGGCGGGAGTTTTCTGTTCACATCACGTCATGTCTAAAATGGATAGCTTTTAAATTATTTGTCTGAATAATTTCATATAAAGTAGAAAGAACAGAAAAAGGTAAACAAAAAAACCAAACAAAAAAAAACACACAACTGATACTTGTAGAAAAAATCTATTTTGCCCCCTAAAATATGTCTTTTCAAACTTCCCCCACCACGTTTACATATGGAAAGCCCAATGTGACACTGCGACATGCCCCGCCCCCTAATTTACATATGGAATTCTGACACGCTATGACATCATTCAGGGGCGTGGCTTAAAGGAATTGATCATTCCAATCTTCAGGAAGAAGGATTTCTTCACATCATTCAAATGGCTCTGGACAGTCAGCGTTTTAGCTCCCAGAACAAAGACAACCAGGAATCTCAAAATTTTATAGCAATGCTTCGCACTACATTTGAGCGAAACAGGAAACAAAATAAAAGGAATCTCCAACTTGAAGTTGACAGGCTCTCTAAGGAAAAAGATTGTCTCATGGCACGGATTAGTCTTCTCCGAGCAGCATGTCAGATACTAATTCAAAATAGCCAAAAACTTAAAGATTACCAGAAGCTGAACACCAATAACATACAAAAAATTGACAAGTTAAAAAGGGAACTCGAGCAAAAATATACAAAACAGGTTGAAAATGAGAGAGTTATAGACTCGTTGATACAGGAAATTCAGGAATTAACCTACGTAGTCAATGAAAAGAATAACAAGCTTAAACACTCTGCAGATATACAGGGTAACTTTGAGAAGGTGAACACCTCAGTGCTACAAGAAATTGAGCAATTAAAGAGGAAACAGATTGAAGATGAAAATGAGAAAACCTCATTTAAACAACAAATTCAGGAATTAAAGAGGCAACTCGAGCAAAAAGATGAAAATATTAAACAGCTTACAGATGAACATGTAGACGATGAGGTGAAAACCTCATTAAAACAACAAATTCGGGAATTAAAGAGGCAACTCCAGCAAAAAGATGAAAAACCTCAACAGCTTACAGATAAACAGGTAGACGATGAGAAGGTAAAAACCTCATTAAAACAACAAATTCAGGAATTAAAGAGGCAAATGTTGCAAAAAGATGAAAATATTCAACAGCTTAGAGATAAACAGGTTGACGATGAGAAGGTGAAAACCTCATTAACACAACAAATACAGGAATTAAAGAGGGAACAAGATCAAAAAGATGAAAAACCTCAACAACTTACAGATAAACAGGTAGACGATGAGGTGAAAACCTCATTAAAACAACAAATACAGGAATTAAAGAGGGAACAAGATCAAAAAGATGAAAAACCTCAACAGCTTACAGATAAACAGGTAGACGATGAGAAGGTAAAAACCTCATTAACACAACAAATACAGGAATTAAAGAGGGAACAAGATCAAAAAGATGAAAAACCTCAACAGCTTACAGATAAACAGGTAGACGATGAGAAGGTAAAAACCTCATTAACACAACAAATACAGGAATTAAAGAGGGAACAAGATCAAAAAAATAAAAAGCTTAAACACCTTTTACATAAACAGGCTGAAGACGAGCAGGTGAAATCCTTGTTGATAGAAAAAAATCAGGAATTGAAGAGGAAATGCAATCAAAAAAATGAAAAGCTTAAACAAACTGCACATATACAGGATGACTTTGAGAAGGTGAGAACCTCATTGCTTCAAGAAATTCAGGAATTAAAGAGGCAACTGGAGGAAAAAGGTAAACAGGTTGACGACTGCTGTATTCAATAGTTAAAAAGGGAATTGGATTAGAAGAAGAAAAACTTAAATGGAAGGACATGGAGGCATTCATCATTTATAATCCCGGTTATCACGGTTGCGCAATGTGTTTGTCTGATCTGTGTTGTTGTTTGTCGACTGGCCAGTGTATATGTTTACATATACCTTTTTGAGTGAATTAAGAGGGACCGGAAGGAGTAATCTAAGGGGATAAATGGATAAGTGAAAAGGATGGATAAATTTTTTAACAGTGACATTTTAACGAATAAAGGTGAACTAACAGGGGTTAGCAGGGGACATATGGACTGACGGGGTAAAAACTCCGGGGATGCTATAAAGACCTGCTTGGGTTGATTCAGTTATGGGGAATGGAAAACTGAAAAAGTTTGGATGTACAAGGGGCTATAGAAACCATTGGGTGTGAAAACTTATTTTGATGTCTAGCGTGAGCAAATAAATCTTGGGTTTCTATAAAAGTGCACATATAGTTTAACTAGGATCCTAAAATGAGGCTAAAAAGCACTGGTGCAAAGGTCTTAAGACCGGACTGGTGAAGAAATTATGATTTTTGTTGAAATTGGGAAAATTCCACTAAAAAAATGTGTTACTAATGGATAAAACAAACGGGCTGCTCAGTGGCACAGTGGGTAGCACTGCTGCCTTGCAGCAAGAAGGTTCTGGGTTTGATTCCAGGCCCAGGGTCTTTCTGCATGGAGTTTGCATGTTCTCCCTGAGCATGTGTGGGTTCTCTCCGGGTACTCCGGGTTCCTCCCACTGTCCAAAAACATGGCTGTTAGGTCAATTGGCTTCTCTAAAGTCCCCAAAAAAATCCCAAAAAGGATCTGGAATTTACCGGGACACATTAAGTAGAGAAGCCAGGGACCGGTATGTTGACAAAATCAGCATTATTAATAATTTGGATCCATATGAAGTTCCAAACAATGAGTGGAGCACCGATGAGTGAGCGCCTATACTTCCAAACAGTTCAGAAGCTACAAGTCCTTGGAGTCTCATGTGCAGTTCACAAATGGATGGGTTCAGGAGCTGCAGATCATAAAGCCAGCACAGTAATCCGTACAAAGGTAAGCTGTCCTCAGACGGGCTCTTGAACCTGTTAGTTTAGTAACTGCTAACCGTTAGTGCTAACAACCACTCATGCATGTAATGTACTTTTATCTAGCTGCTATGTGTTTCAAAGGTGTAGTTAGTAACGTTAACTGCCAACCCTCGCTAAACCCTCCGGGTTTCTCATGTATTTGAGCCTTTTCCCGCTGCCGTTTTTATTATTTTCCCGTACAAGATCCCAACCTTGAAGGAAAGAAACAATGTAGGCTATACAATAAAACCGTGCATCTTTAACGTACCAGAATGAAAATGCAGGGAACACACTCTCATTGACATCGGGATATTGTGGAAAGTTATGTTTGGTCGTCTTACAGCTCCAAGCTAGCTGACGACTCTTAATCTTTGACACTTGGTCTCTGTGGTAGCGCCTCCAGGCAGGAAAGCGGTTGAAAGTTAACCCATTTTCTATGTTTTTCCCATGGCGATCATGTGTTGAGCTTTTACAGCCCACAATACAGCAACGGTTTACCATGGTTGAAATCAAGTTAAGGTGAAATTAATCAAATTAAAACATGGCTGAGAGGGAGTACAGTACGCGGTAGTCGTAGGCAGTAGCCTGTCAATACGTCATGACGCCCAAGCCCTATAGACCAACTTCAGAATGCAAATTACAGCAGACCACATGTAAACTTTTAGAATTTCTCTTCATGCTGGAAAACGTTACTAACCACCCTTTGTCAAACTGAATAATTATACCGTATTTTCACGACTATAAGGCGCACATAAACATCTTTTTTTCCCCTCAAAATGTGCGGTGTGCCCTTTGGTGCGGTGCNACTATTCCTATAAGGCTTGTCTGATTCTATGAATGCAGTGGGGAGTGGTGGCCTAGTGGTTAGGGGATCGGGCTTGGAATCCTGAGGTTGTGAGGTTGAAACCCACTCCCAAAGACTGCCACTCTGGGTCCCTGAGCAAGACCCTTAACCCCCGATTGCTCCCTGAGCGCCCCATGATGGCCATCAAAGGCCAAACACAACCTCATCCTTTCATTCAGTTCTGACTTTTATGTCTATCCAAGTCAATGCAAGTTCTAATGATTTGTTGTTATTGATCTTTTTATGATTTTATTCAGTACCATGTTTATCCATAGGATGATCTGAAGGTTCTTAGAAATAAAATGTTATAATAAATAAAAGGTGAACACAGACATACTGCACTACTGAGATACTGAAGACAACAAGGAAGTGATTTAAAACAAATTTTTCTTTAATTTGTTCAAACTGAACTTTTTCAGCTACTTTCATGGTTTTTAATTTTATCATAAAAATAAAAGCCTAGAATATTTTTGTGTGTAGGTTTATAATCATTTTATTCAACGTGTGACAGTTACTGCATCTGAAATATTGACCTTTGTGAAGGCCAGCTGCTGAGTCAGCACTTACCCAAATCATCATCTCAGTATCACAGCAGAGACTTAAAGGGGTCATAGAATGCAAACTGAGTTTCTATTGTCATAGATGAATAATGATAGTTCAGTGGGTGAAATGGACGTACAGAGAAGTTCAAACTCCATCAACTCCTCCCTTCTCTGCAAATTTCACAATTCTAAACTTCCACCATAAAACGGGCGAATCCAAACTGTTGGGATATATTGCCACAATCGAGCCCAAATCAATTGGATTAACCACATTTTAAACCATCCCCCTTTCCTTTAACACAAAGAGAACAAAAGATCCTCTGGAAAGTTCTGGAATATTCCAACCAAAGGGACGGTCAGATCACACATGGACCAATCAGCTCAAGAGGAAGCTGATACTTCAACAGGAAATGCCCCTACATCACTCATGGTTTAAAACTCAGAGCGTGAACTAAATCTTCCTCTTTCCCTGGGTTTTCATCACCTGTAAGCAGAGACCCAGTTTAACGTCAAATGCTAAAGAAAGCTAACTGGAAGTAGCTTTCGTTTTTCCTGCGTTAAAAGTCACTGATTGCAGTGTCCCATAGTGCATAGCGCCCACTGAACTGGGTAATAGGGGATCTCCGAGCAGAACGCTGAGTGGATTTTTCCCCCTTTTTGAGGACCTCACAACGGACATCACGGCCTATCGGCAGGAGGACGATTCTGCTTTGATAGCCGTAAGTAAATCTTTCTCGACCTGAAAGCCCATCAATTCCTCTGCTGTAGCATCAAACTGATTTAAACTCTTTTCGATCACGGATCCTTGCTGAGGCAGAAATCACCCCCCTCCCCCTTTCATCACGTGAAGAGGGAGGTCTTTCATATGTCCATATACAGTCACATTTACATTTCTTCCCCACACACACACATAGCTCTGTTGATGCTGTTTTGCTAGAATGACTTCTGCTGCCATTGTTGATACATTTTTAACCAGTTATCATTTTAAGCAGAATGTATTATTTTTTTATGTTACTTTAATTGCATTGTTTTCATCATCATACCTGCTGCTATTCTAACGGACTGTGTTGATGGGTCTCTGTGATTAAACCCACATGCAGAACACCACACGAAGCAGGGTAAAAGTTCAACATTTTATTAAAGAGATGCAAAGCACAGAGAAACAATGCACTGGTTGGAAGATTCAGGCTGAGGATCTTCAGGTTTGGCTTCTTCGGGCAGGCAGGCAGGTTTCCAAACATGAGCTCCTCTAGAGCTACTGAGGTCAGTCGGGTTTCCTGTGAGCAGAGAGGACAGAGACTGATTAGGATCAGGTTACTCTCTAGAGCAGACAGAGATTCTTAGTTCAGATTGAGGCTCAGGTTCCGCTTACCAAAACTGGTCAACACTCCGGCGCTGAAGACAGGTCTGGTCGCTGCTTAAGTAGGGAGGTCTCCTGATGAGCTGATGATCCTCAGGTGTGTAGACGGCTCCAGCTCAGGAGCCCCACAGCGCTCTCTGCTGGAGACAAGTGGCAGATCTCCAGATCCCAAGAGTACCCCCCCCTCAACGACCGCCTCCTGGCGGTCCAGAGGAAGTGGACGGGAGGGAATCCTTGTAGTCCTCTATGAGGGACAGATCCAGGATGAAAGAGCCAGGAACCCAGGTGCGGTCCTCCGGACCGTAGCCCTCCCAGTCGACGAGGTACTGCCAACCGCGACCTCGACGACGGGAGTCCACGATCCGGCGAACGGTGAAAGCTGGGTGGCGGTCAATGTCCCGGGCGGGTTGGGGGGAGTCGGACGGAGTGCAAAGTGGACTAGTGAGTACAGGCTTGATCTGGGAGATGTGGAAGGTGGGGTGAATGCGGAGAGATGAAGGCAGGTGCAGGCGAACAGCAGATGGGTTGATGACCTCAGCAATCTTGTACAGACCAATGTACCTGGGGGAGAGTTTTTTAGACATTGACTTGAGCGGGATATCACGGGTTGAAAGCCATACCTCCTGTCCAGGTGTATATTCGGGTGCGGGTCGACGATTCTTGTCAGCAGATCTTTTGTTTTGGATGGCGGTACGGTTGAGGGCAGTGATGGTTTCGTTCCAAATCTTGTGGCAACGGCGGATGTGGTGATGGACGGACCTGACAGCTATCTCTCTCTCATCTGCTGGGAAGAGTGGCGGTTGGTAACCAATCGAGATCTGGAAAGGAGATAACCCAGTTGCGGCGGATCGTTGGGTGTTGTGTGCATACTCTACCCATGCCAGAAACTGACTCCAGTCAGTTGGATTATTGGTTGTGAGGCAACGGAGAGTGGATTCAAGCTCTTGATTCATCCTCTCTGTCTGACCGTTTGTCTGAGGATGATAACCAGAAGAGAGAGAGATTTTCGAGTTTAGAGCGGAACAGAAAGCTTTCCAGACCTGAGAGACGAACTGGGGACCTCGATCAGAAAGGATCTCCTGAGGGATGCCATGCAGACGGAAGACATGTTCGACCAGGAGCTGGGCAGTTTGGAAAGCTGTGGGTAATTTCCTGAGAGGAACCAGATGACAGGCCTTGGAGAAACGGTCGACAATAGTTAATATGGCAGACATACCCCTGGAGACTGGGAGAGCGGTAACGAAGTCCACAGCGATGTGGGAGCATGGACGAGGCGGAACAGGCAGAGGACGCAGCAGCCCGGAAGGTGGTTGGTGGGTAGGTTTATTCCTGGCACAGATGGGACAGGCCAACACATACTCCTTCACGTCCTTGTGAAGGGACGGCCACCAGAAGCGTCGTGTGATGAGAGCGATGGTTCTACTCACACCAGGATGGGCAGAGAATTTGGCTGCATGCATCCACTGGATGAGACGGGATCTGACAGATGATGGAACGTAAGTTCTGTTAGGTGGTCCGTTACCTGGGTCAGGTTCAGAGGCCAAGGCTAGATTGGTTAGATCCGTAATCTCCCAGGAAACGGCTCCAACCGTGCAAGTGGCAGGGAGGACAGGCTCGGGTGTTTCAGGTTGGTCAGAAGAGTACAGACGAGAGAGAGAATCAGGCTTGATGTTCTTGGAACCGGGTCTGTAAGAGATAATTAAGTTAAATCGGGAGAAAAACAGAGACCAACGGGAATGGCGTGGATTGGACCTCTTGGCAGACCGAATGTAGGATAGGTTCTTGTGATCCGTCCAAACTAGGACCGGATGTTCAGCCCCCTCAAGCCAATGTCTCCATTCTTCCAGGGCTAGTTTGATGGCCAATAATTCTCTGTCACCGACATCGTAATTTTGTTCAGCTGGAGAAAGTCTGCGTGAGAAAAAGGCACAGGGGTGAGTCTTTTGATCTGAGTTAGATTGTTGTGACAAAACGGCTCCCACTCCAGAATCAGATGCATCCACCTCTAATATGAACTGTTTAGAAGGGTCAGGTTGAATCAAAATTGGTGCGCTGGAAAAAAGAGTCTTCAGTTTGTTAAAAGCTGCTTCAGCCTCTGGAGACCATTTGAACGTCCTCTTAACAGAAGTTAGAGCTGTGAGGGGTAGAGCTGTTTGACTGTAGTTTCTGATGAAACGTCTATAGAAGTTGGCAAACCCCAGAAATCTTTGAAGCTGCTTACGGTTCTCAGGAGTTGGCCAGTCCATAACTGCTTTTATTTTGTCTTCAGATGGCTTCACCTGCTCGCCCTCGAGCACAAACCCTAGAAAACTGACAGATGGTTGTTGAAATTCACATTTTTCAGCCTTTACAAAAAGTTTATTCTCAAGCAGTCTTTGAAGGACCAGAAGAACGTGTTTCTTGTTATCAGACAGGTTTCTTGAGTAAATCAGGATGTCATCAATATATACAAAAACAAAAACGTTGAGGAAGTCTCTGAGAACATCATTCACTAGAGCTTGGAAACAGGCAGGTGCGTTTGTCAGACCAAAAGGCATGACCAAATATTCAAATTGGCCTATAGGGGTCTTAAATGCCGTTTTCCATTCGTCTCCTTCTCTTATCCTAAGGAGATGATATGCGTTTCTTAGATCAAGTTTAATGAACACTGTAGCCCCTTGGACAGGTTTGAAAGCTGATGCTAGTAATGGTAAGGGATATTTATTTTTGACGGTTATTTGATTTAATCCTCTGTAATCAATACAGGGTCGGAGAGAACCGTCCTTTTTTCCCACAAAGAAAAAACCAGCACCGAGAGGGGATGAAGATGGTCAGATGATCCCAGCAGCTAGAGACTCGTTGATGTACTTCTCCAGAGTTTCTCGCTCAGGTTTGGAGATGTTAAACAGTCTACTGCTGGGAAGGGGAGCTCCAGGTAATAAATCTATGGCGCAGTCATATGGTCTATGTGGAGGAAGAGACATCGCACTGACCTTGCTGAAGACTGGTGCCAGATCGTGATACTTGGAAGGGACGGAAGAAAGGTCAGGAGGGTCCACCTCCTTGCCACCCCTAGGGGACTGAATAGCAGGAGCCGCAGAACGGAGACATGAGATGGGACAGGAAGTGGACCAAGACTCAATGTGGCGTTCGGCCCAGTTGATGTGAGGGTTATGAAGTTCCAACCACTCGAATCCTAGTACCAGAGATGAACATGCAGAGGGAAAAACAAAAAAAGTTAGTCTCACGGTGATTTCCAGATATTAGGAGCTCCAATGGTCGTGTCTGATGAGTGACATGATGCAGCTTCTTCCCGTCGATAGCTGAAACTCTGAGAGGGCTCTTCAGAGGAATAGTCTCAATCTTCAATTGTTGAACTAGGTTAGAGTCAATGAGGTTTCTCTCACAACCAGAGTCAATGAAAGCAGATAGGGTGAGAGTCTGATCATAACAAAACAGAGTAGCAGGTAACAGTAGGTAAGGGGAGATTTCTCTGATCTTAGATGATCCGTCAGACTCCTCATATCCTCTGACGGACCCCGGCTTTTGACTTAGCTGGGCATGTGGCGATAAAATGGCCAGGCTCACCACAATACAGACACAGGTTTCCTTTGACTCTCCGTTGTCTCTCCTCGTTGGAAAGTCTGCAGCTTTAACCTGGAAGTCAACAGAAAACTCCGCCACTGACTGATTTTCTTGCTTTAAACTGAGCAAGGCTCGAGAATCAATGGTTTTGTCAGAATCCTGATTAAAAACCTGGGAAAATTCAGTAATGAATTCAGAGAAAGTGCATGAAAAACTGGATTCAAAAGAAAATCTAGCCTCCGACCACTCCAGAGCTCGACCAGTGAGTTGTGAAAGAATGAAAGCTATCTTTCTTTTATCATTAGGAAAGCTGGCAGGTGAATGCTCGAAGATTAACCGGCACTGAAACAAAAATCCTTTGCATTTACTTAGAATACCTGAAAATCTTTCAGGAAGACTAGGGCGGAATTCCTGAAATGACGTGACAGGTTCTGACCTCTGAGGCGGAAGTTGCTCCGGAACCGAAAGTAGAGCAGGCTCCGCTCCTGTGTTGGCATTGCTGATTTTGCCAGCTAACTCCTGTAACAGAACACACTGTTGGTCCAAACGTTCTTTAAATTCACAGAGGGTGGAGAAATGATCCTGTAAAAATATTCCTTGCTTTTCGATCATCCTCCGGAGGTGATCTGCTGGGTTTTGTGAATGGCCGGAGTGTTCTGTCATGATGGGTCTCTGTGATTAAACCCACATGCAGAACACCACACGAAGCAGGGTAAAAGTTCAATAGTTTATTAAAGAGATGCAAAGCACAGAGAAACAATGCACTGGTTCTGGTACTGGTCCGAGACTCGGTTTCACAGAGTATCTGTAGAGAGGGATAGTTTGGTTAGCCAGGCAGCAGAGAAAGCTTGGCAGAGTTTGGATCTTGATTTGTACCTGATGTGGTTCAGACTGTTCAGTAGAGAGAGGGAACCGGTTGGGTCCAGAGACTGTGATTCCAGCAGAGAGTTCAGCAGCGACAGAGCTTAGCTTCAGGCTAGCGAGATTCAGACCTTGAGTTGTTAATCTAGTTCTCCCCTGAGAACTAGTTGGAAGATTCAGGCTGAGGATCTTCAGGTTTGGCTTCTTCGGGCAGGCAGGCAGGTTTCCAAACATGAGCTCCTCTAGAGCTACTGAG
>NW_015151015.1:0-1194 GCF_000732505.1 Cyprinodon variegatus | reverse complement strand
GTTGCTCCCTAGGGGAGGCAGAGATTCTTAAATCAAGCTGGGGCTCAGGTTCTGCTAACCAAAACTGGTCAACACTCCGGCGCTGAAGACAGGTCTGGTCGCTGCTTAAGTAGGGAGGTCTCCTGATGAGCTGATGATCCTCAGGTGTGTAGAAGGCTCCAGCTCAGGAACCCCATAGCGCTCTCTGCTGGAGACAGGTGGCAGATCTCCAGATCCCAACACGGACTTTATTGAATGTATTATTTTTCATGTTATTTTAATTGCATTGTTGTTATCATCATACCTGCTGCTATTCTAATGGACATTATTGAATGTATTAACATCTGGCCTATCTTGGACAATTTCAGAAGCCAGTTAAACAGAATCTTAAGGTTTTATTATTTGTTTTCTTTAAACTAGTCATTTAATCTACCTTGTGTTTATTTTCTAATAGCGTTTAGTGTTTTGCATAGATGTTAGATTTCTGTAATCCTGAATTAATAGAATAAAGATCTCATTGTTTAACTTGTAGTGGTCACAATTTTCATGTAGCGGGTGAATCATCACTCAGGCCAGATCCACCATCTTTTGGTAACAGTGTGAACAAACAGAGATAAATAGTTCTTTGGTTGATAATTAATAGCTCTGCTAGTAACCTAGCCTGGGTCACTAAATTGGTGTAGATACCTGGATTATAACAGCCGGTCCAGAAGCCATCCAGAGGTGAAAGGCATAAACCCTGGTAAGTAAGCAAATGAAGTCTAAATTGATTGAACTAAGAACCTTAAACTGGTTTCACCTCCGATTTTGAATAAGTTAAATAATTAAATATAACTCCAGTTCTAGTTAATAATTTATTCATTATCTGCAGGATATCATTTTTCACAACAAACAAAGCCCCGAGTTGACGTCAAATCAGGGATGTTGCCTTATTTGGTGCTGGCCTGGACTTTAGCCACGCCCTGAAATTGACATACAGTAAATGCAGAGTTCCAGGCTGCATGGAGAAAGGGGAACATTTTTACAGTCTTCCCAAGGATCCGACGACTTGACAGGCATGGATTAATTTTGTGTATCAGAAGATCCCTGCATAGTTGGATGCTCACTGCCTGGACCGGACCGGGCATTCGAACCGAGCCCTCAGCTCCGGGGCTGGTCCGGGTCTGGAGCCAGCCGGGGACAGAGCAACCGAACCCGACCCGGTGATGGTATGCA
>NW_015151014.1:579370-584023 GCF_000732505.1 Cyprinodon variegatus | reverse complement strand
TAATATATATTTATTTGTGTTTGTTTTTGTTGCACTATGTTATTTTTTATATAACTGTCTAAAATTTTCTTTACATTTTTCTTGCATAATTTAAACAATAAATCAGATGTACTAGGTACTTGTGTGGCATTTTACCAAGTATATTTTTTTTACTATAAGTTATTTATTTAATTGCTACTTTTACTTGAGTGATATGATGTTAAGGTAGTGCTGCTCTTACTTCAGAAAACTTTTTTGGTGCTCTTTCCACCTCTGGAATGATCTGATCATCTGACAGCTGACTGAAGGATTGTGTTGTTGTTTGTACAAACAGAGAGCCCCAAAATGTTGCTACTATTGCAGCTGCTGATTTTAGGGTTCTCTGATCATAGATCATTTCTCCTATCTCAGTATCCTTGTTTCTTATATCGAGCCCTGAGCATCCTTCATCATATCCATAAGGCTAGTCTGTGGTTTTATCCTAATCAAAAGGAAGTGATTATGATTTTCACCCCAGCAGCAATAATATTATTTTTAGCATGTTTACATGGTCATAGTCTTAAATATAAAATTGTATACATTTTAAATAAATCAATCCAACTACACGTTACTGTGCATTTTATTAAAAATGGCAGAAAATGCGAGATGGGGGA
Source organism: Cyprinodon variegatus (assembly GCF_000732505.1). Classification (NCBI taxonomy): domain Eukaryota; kingdom Metazoa; phylum Chordata; class Actinopteri; order Cyprinodontiformes; family Cyprinodontidae; genus Cyprinodon; species Cyprinodon variegatus. The sequence continues at coordinate 583,391 of NW_015151014.1, read as the reverse complement.
GGATCAATAAGACTGCAGGAGAGATGAAAATTGGAGGGAGGAACAGAAAGGAGGAAAGATTGATGAAGTCTATGCCAAGCTGCTGGAGAGGAAACTCTAGCTGTTTGTTGTACCTCAGCTTCTAGAGTAGCAGTGCAGTTTCGTCCTGGACCAGCTCTATACCTGCTACAGGGTATTTGAGGGTCCATCATGTTTTGTGGACCTGTAGATGACATTCAACCATGTCTGTCATGATGCCCTGTAGGGGGCGCTCCAGATGTATGGAGTCAAGGGCCCTTTATTAGGGGCCATTTGTTTACTTCACAATAGGAGCAGAAGTTGGGTCCACATTGCTACCGTTAAATCAGACCTGCTCCCAGTGTGTTGGACTCAGGCAAGGCTTATATAACACATTATCACATTTTATTAAGATATCGTAAAAAGGAAATATAGCACATCCAAAATAAAGTATAGCACTTTATTTTGCTTTAGATTTTATGTTTGTTTTTCATGCTTTTAAATGGCAAATTACAAACACAAATCTTAACTCCAGTGTTTAACATGTACTTGAACATATTTAACATTTAGACACTAATTTGAAAATAAAAAAAAATCCAATCTCATAATCTCCCTGAGATAGCCTTGACCCACGCTGCCACACTCCCAACATAAAAAATGCCGCTGTGTATTACTGCCTCCTATAATAAATCGGTAAGAGTTACAGTTCCTCGTCCTATCAAAATAAAAGTTAATAAAAAAAAAACAACAAATCAGAAATAAGCAAAAACGCAATGGAATAATGCAAAAAAAAAAAAAAACTAAGATAAGAGGCAAAGACTTTATGGAAAGACGAGTGTGTAAATAAAAAGGAGCTTAAGTTTATAGACAATACTACCTGTAGATTAAAACTCAAAAGTTAATGTGAATACAAGAAAATACTTCAAGAATAGAGCATGAGAAGAGGGAAAGAAAGTGGAAAACGGAAAGCAGAAGGCGACAAAGTCACAAATTAAAATAAAAAGCCAAAGTCTGACTGATTCCCAGCGATATGAGGAATGTGGGTTAAAGTGCATCACAAACAGCACTTATCTGTTTCATTACTGGGGACCGTATAACTAACACCAACTACTAAAATAGGTTATATATAATAGGTAGAAAAAAATTACTTTCCACTCAGTCCTGCAGCTATGGTACAATAGTCTTAATTTTGGCTCCATTACCGCGCCATATTTGACCTTGATACTTTCTGATCTGTCCCAGACGCCAGATTCATACCGTACTTCCTTCAGGGCATTTTTCTTTTAAAGTTTAATTTTATCGTACCCTATAATATATTGTATTTTAGGGTTTTGTTGATGTATTTAATAGCACTCCTATAAATAACATATAATCTAAAGAATGAGAATAAAAAGCAGATAAAACCCCATGTCTATATTTTGCTGAACTGCTCTGAGCATGTCTGGTGAAGGACATCAGACAAGTGAAATAACAGAAAGAGTGTAAACGTATCAATTCTGTCAGTAAAGTCATTATCCATTTTACTAGGTGTACACTTTTATTACTAAGAATAGAAATGCTTACTTATGGTGCTATTTATTGTTAAATGGCTAAATCTGGATTCATTTCTGGTTGCACATTTACAAATGAGGTGATGGTAGGATCATGGTGTCAGGACAGACCGGGTAGTGATAGGCCTAGACCCTGACAAAACATGACCTTGTTGTTTCACAATACTGCAAAATATAGGTTTACGTGTGTAACTGGTTATGCATGTAAATGTTTTTTTTTTTTTTTTTTTCCGGTATGTTCAGGCTTTTTAAGCTGCTGAGATTCCATACTTAGATTTGTCTTTGGCCTTAACATCAACTTCAAATTATTTCAAGAGGGAAAATGTTTAGGAACCCTATTACTTTGTAGTGCCAGTAAAACAGTCTCCACTATTATTTTAACTCCTGATTAAGATTTGTATAAATTCCTCAGATTTTTTTCTACACATATATCTATGCAAATAAGATTTACCATCCTTCTCATTGGACCTTTAGACAAAGGTAAACTTGGATTCCTTTCCAGCCCTGTTTGTTACAAATAAAGTTAGGTAACACTGTATTGACACACCATTCTCTGATGTTTTTCCAATTTTGAAGAATTCTCATGCAATGTGGCTTTTGTGTTGTGTTAAATATAATGTTCTGGGATAATAAGTCATGATTTACTGATTAAAAGTTACAAGACATTTTCATCCTCAGCTATAGGTGTGTTCTAAATGCATGTACCTTAAATAGGAGAATAATGTATTTTTAGTAGATGTTACAATAATTATTTAGGGTGTAAGCATGCATGTTTTTATGATCATATTTACATAATCAGATTGTCATTTTTCAGGGTTTTTATGACTTTATTAAAACTTTAAAAACTTTATCTCAGTACCATGCATCCCTTTCATGGCTTCACACAACTTTCACCCAAGAATTACATTTTAAACCTAGTTAAACAGACAGTTTTACATGCAGAGGGAATTATTTCTGCCAGTTCATTACAAATTACACATACATGATAACTGCATGGTACCAGTCAAAGTTGACGCTCTCAGTATTATCTCAGTTGATGTGAAATATCTAAAAGGACAGACTGTGATGATACATTTTAGGAATCAATGGATTGCTCTTAAAACTCTTTGAGGACACTGATAAATCACTAATCTAAGTGTGGAGGAAAAAGGCCAGAATTATTTGTTTACTGATATATCAAAGAAAAATAAAACCCAGAGCAAATGCAATCTTTTCCCACAGAAGCTAAAAGATAAAATATATTCCTCCAAAATAATAATAATGTTTGATAGCCTGTTTGTGGTCCTAACATCCCAGAAATGGTCTTGATACACAAAAATGATAAGGCTGGACCCTAACCAATATGATGATTCAGAGGAAAAGCTTGGGCCACCAACAGAGAGAATGCTGTAAAACAGGCATTCCCAAACTCGGTCTTCAAGCAGGTTTTAGAGGTTTCTCTGCTTCAGCACAGCTGGTTATAATGATTGCAGTAGACCAAAAGCCTATTAATCAGCTTTCAATTAAAATCAGCTGTGCTGGAGCAAGGAAACCTCTAAAACCTGCAGGACAGGGGGCCTTGAGGACCGAGTTTGGGATGCCTGCTGTAAAGTATTTGTACTACAAGTTAATAAGAAACGGTACACAGAAATTAAACTTATAATCTAGTTCTTGTCAATTTAAATTCCCAAATACTTTATTAAGGGCATAAATATTGTTGTAATTAATACAAGATGTTATTGATGTTGATGGCTATAGGCAGGAAAGATCTTCTGTTGTGGTCGTCTGATGTTGTACAACAGTTATTGACAGCAAAGGGTTGACCATAATGTTTTCCATTCTATTAAGGATTCCTCTTTGTAAAAGCATCTGCAGAGGTTCTACACGAGTCCCCAGAACTGCAGCGGTATTATTTATTAAGTTTTTACTGCTGTTGCCACTCCAACAGATACGTAGCATCTTGCTGCTAACTCTAAAAGACCTAGTCTTCCTACCCTACAGTCTGCTCTGTCACGTCTTGTCAACAGCTTCACAGTGGCATTTTCACTTAAGTTTGTTGTCCAGGTAAATACAGAGGTGTTCATACTCATTGTAGGGACTTAACAAACTAGCAACAAAAAAAACATTAAAAAATCTCAAAATATTGCAACATGATACGTAGGGCCCAAAAATGAGGTAAACATACAGACTTAGGCCCATTCCCAATACATCCCCTTCTTTACACCACTTTACCTACCACCTACACACACTGGAAATGAAGCCACAACAGTAAGGGATTAGTTATCTTCCCTAGGAATTGGGAAATTCCTCACTGCGAAGTTGACTTTCTGTTATGTAAATGACTGCAAATTTATGTATGTACATACATGACATACGTGCTACCATAAGAGAGGAGACAAAGCTTTAAAAAGGAAAAACAACAACCATTGAACCTGAAACTGTAAAAGGGGGACTAAGTTGAGTTACTTAACTATCCTTTTCCTCTTACAGGTATG
>NW_015151014.1:554636-578935 GCF_000732505.1 Cyprinodon variegatus | reverse complement strand
TCCTACCTCCAGCATAGACATGACCAGCTGAAGCCTTCTCTCCCCCACTCCAGGGCTGTCTCCCTGGCAGGCTGAGCTGATTCTCTGCTGTACTCCTTACATCTCCAGCGGTTAGCCTCTCATAGCTCTGTCTACCCGGCAGGCTTCTCCAAAGTCCTGCTGTCCTTCTTGCGACCACCACTCCTCATGAAGTAGAAGCAGCAAGCGGCTGCCTTCTCTACCCACTCTGGTGCGCTGTTTCCCTCATTGCCCCCTTCGATCTCATGCTGTGGATCCTTAGCTTCAGAGAGGAGAATGGCTGGCAGCCTCTTTTCATTCCTCATGCTCTCTCTGGTGGTGTTCTCGTATTTATTTCCCTGCTGCTCCTTTCCTAGCTCCAAAACACCGTCTCACCTAACCGCTGTTGTCCAGGAGAATCAGGTTAACCTAGAAGGCTGACGCCAACAGCTTTGTTTGGCATTCAAAAGTAAAAAAAAAAAAAAAGAGAGTTGCTCCACAAAACCCATGTCCTTGTTTCTGTGAAATCTTTTCTGGCCTTTCCCCAGCAAGTTAACATCGGAAATTTCTCTTTTTTGAAGGCTAGAAACCCCCTACCCATCGTTCTGTCCGCTACTCCTATGTGCAAAAAGGAATTTGGACACCACTACCCTCATGGGCATGCTCATAATTTACAGTCAAAGCTAAAATGTAGGGCTGGGGGGTGTATTGGGATTGGACCCTTACCTTCGCTGTTAACATAACTAACTTGTGCCTGATCAGACTGATGTTGATGCATTCATACTGTATGAAAGCTATGCCGTCCAACTCTATCATTGTTTCCTTGGGCAAGGCAATTCTACTGCCTTGCCTGCTGTTGGTGGTCTGTGGCACCGATGTATAGCAGCCTCCCCTGTTTGCCTGCAACAGGGCATGCTGTAGCTTCAATTCTTGTCAGTAAGTGTAGTGCTTTGGGGTCATTAACAAGGCAAGGTTCTCCCCTGACACTTTCATCTCGCAAGGCAACAAAGGTCCCTAGATTCTCATACAATGGATTTTGATTTTTTCAGTCATTTTTAGATAAGACTAGCAGCCTTTTGTTTTACATTCTATTTTAATGTTTCAGTAAACAAACACACCCAGCAGAACACGACAAGATATTCTTGAAGGACCGCACAATCTGAATGTAAATAATAACAAAAATCTCATATCATACTTCCTGTTTGGATGTTATTCTCCATTATCTGGAATCCATTTCTACGAATAGCTCCCTCCTGACCATTTAAATATAACATACACTCAGATATTGAGTGCATGTTAGTATCAAAACCTCTTAAAGAAGGTATAAATAGTTTTTCTTACCTTTATTGTCAGCTTATAAGTAGGCAGTTTTTTTCAGAGTTAAACAGTTTCTTCCTCTGCCTGCAAGCCTGGGTGAAGATGATGCTGAGCACAGGGCTACTGGTACTGCTCGGACTCGCAGGGTCTTTGTGGGCTCAGCATGTTCCGCCTACGGTGGTCATCAATCTTGACCTGAGTCCAGAGCAGCGATGGAAACCTTTGCAGGATGTGTTTGATATAAATTCTCTGAAAAAAGCCGCAGGTATCCTTATGAGGTACGTATTTTATAAATGCTTAAAATGTTTGTTTCAGTCTGAAGATGGTCCTTTGGAAATAAAAGTAGGTTTAAGATAACATAAACACTACTGAATAAATACAGGCAACATCTAAGCTCCTAAAAGTTTTCAGCATGCCTAAATTCACTAAATAGATTCTAAAAGCATATCTGAAGAGCAGAACGGTTAAGATGGAGATTTCTGTATTTCTTTTATATGCCACTTTTTTTGTGCCATCATGTTTATTTGTTAAACTCTTCATAGCTTTTTAAACAGCGTGATGAGCGTTGAACTATTCTGAAAACGGAGCAGATTGTATTACTTTCTTATTAGATACATGATACTTTTACATTTTGTTATATTAGCCGAACATCTTTGAATGCTTTAAAGAATCTGGTGTGATTTATTTTGCCTTTTTCAAAATCATACTTTGAGCCAAATTTAGCCATAGTAAAATACCACAAACTTGTAGAAATTCTTGATAGCTCATATGCATTGGAAATGTGACCTTGGCTATAGTATGTAATGCATAATAGGAGATATCAGAACCCAAGAAAGTTTGAAAGGCATGTTAGATTTCACTTTCATATTCAGTTTTTCTATGTGTTTTTGTTAGGTTTCTGTTTCTGTTATGTTTTTCTTTTGCTCCTTGATTTCTAGTGTTTAGTTTTCTTTTCACCATGTTTCTTTATTTTAGTTATTTGCTTATTATTTTGTTGATGTTGTCTTATTAGTTCCTGTCTTCCAGCTTTTCATTTTTTATCCTCTGCTGCCCTCTTATGTCCTCTTACTCTTGCTCTGTTTTCTGTTCAGCTCTCACCTGTGTTCTATTCCCTCATTAGCCTCTCCCTGTCTCTGTCCCCTTTAAAAGCCCTCCCTCTTCAGTTCTTGTTTGCTGGATCCTCGTCTTACTTCTCTTCAACCTCCGAACAATCGTCTGTCTGCCTGCCTCATCTCTTCCTGGTTATTTGATTTTTGGTTTTCCCCTGATGTCTCCAAGAATCTGATTCTTGAGCTTTTGTTGGATTTTTTGACTCCTGCCCCGGCGCCTGTGAACCCCAGCCTCTGTGCCTGTGAACTTTAATTAAAGTTCACAGGCTGCAGCTAGATTCAGAAACCTAACATTTATATCTTAATTTTCTTTATTTTGAAACCAATACATTTTTTACACTAAACAACAGGATCATAGTACCAATTTATACTTTCTTGGTATTTTAATTTTTTTTCTATTGTAGACCACAGACATGAGATATTTGGGGTGTTTTTGGATATTATCATTTAGGCTATAATACAAATACCAAATAGCCACATAGATTTCCCCACCAAATCTTACAATTCTACATTAAATTGTTGGTGTACTTTTTATCGTCTTCCTCAGTTTTATATAACTGCTTGTATTAGTAGGTTGTATTGTGACTGGAAAAACTTGTGGTGGACCATTTTTCCTTCATTTTAACCAAATTATTATTAATAAAAAAAAATAAAATAAATATATATATATATATATATATATATATATATATATATATATATTTATAATATTACTGTATATTTATGTTTGTGAACTCTACATGTTTGGAACACAAGTCATACTAAGTAGAGTGCCATTTGTAAATTAGCAAATTATTTTAAATGATCTGAAATTAAATAAAAAAAATTAAAAATTAAAAATTAAATAAATCTGAAGTTAAATAGGGTTTTAAAAATATTAGGATCATGTAGGTTATAAGAAAGTGATATTCTAAACTAATTTAAGTCCCCTAATTTACATTGAGATGTGAAAAATTTTGACTTAAGATCATAACTTCTTTCCCTCTAATGGATCTTTTTTCCTCAACTTTACTTTGTGTACAAGAATATTATTAGCAGAATTCAACATCAAAACCATTCATCATTGAAATAAAAACAAAAATGAACACCTTTTAAACAGTGGATCAAATTTTTATACATCAATAGCTAGTATATAGTAAACTGAAATCATTTTGTACAGTATTATAGTGGCACTTTTAAAACTTTTAGAGTTGGACCTGTGTGTCTACCACCTTCCCCTCCTTCACCTGGTGTCTCTACTTAGGGACAGATATTTTCAGTCCCAAAATTAGTTGACAAATAAGGGAGATGAATAAAAGAACTACATACAAACCACACAGAAATATTACTCTAATACTTTGTATGGTAATATACGTTACATTTGGAATTGCAATTTGTTTTATTCAAGATTAAATAAATTCCTCATCCATTAGTATGTATTTACTTTTTATAATGAATACTACTAAAACATCGGAATTATCTTCATGTATGCTCATGTTTACATTAACCAGCATTTTATTTGATGGGTTTCTCTTTTGTTTTCTATAGTACACTGATTCCAAAATGGATGCATCAAGCTTTCGGCCCTCTTATCAAATCCCTGGAAAAACATGTTTCCCACCCTTACATTGAGGAAATCCATGGGATAGCCAGATGGACTAAAATAAACCCTGCAGACATCTTGATTCTCAATTATGCATATGAATTTACAGCGTAAGAAAAAGTTCTATTGTACTCATACATTTTTGACAGGATTCAATTGTCCACAGAATTCAGAAATATAAACATATTGTCTGAAAAATGAAATAATTGTCATCTAATGTCTTCTTTCACAGCTACTGCACAAGCATTGTGGCACAGGATAGAAGGGGCTACATATACCATGGGAGAAATTTTGATTATTCATATCCAGTTCTGAGGGATCTAACCATGAATGTAGTCTTCTTTAAGAATGGAAAGGTATGATGTGTGTTTACACTCATTAATCAGCAAAATTGTTTAAAGGAGATTATAATAATTATTAATAATTAATCAATCTACATATTTTGTGTTGTCATAATGTCTATATATGTCTACATTGTCACTCCTTTAAGGATCTGCTATCTCAGTGTTGGTTAAGTATTTCAGAAAGTTTACAAAATCAGTAGAATAAACAAATTAACAATTACTTTACTTTTAGGATTTAACATCTGTAAAAAAAAATTCTACGTTTTCATTGTAAGCTTAGAATACGAAAAGTTATACATTAAACTTGTACATCTTTGGATCGACTCTCACTTTTTTATTATTGGAAAAAGTGCTTGCCTTTGTTTGAATCTTAATTTTTAGCTCTTATTACTGGTAACTGCAAACTACAAATTTCATTATCTAACATTACATATGAAACTTCTCATTTTTTGGGAGGGATTTTCCATATCAATATTATTGGGGAGTTCTTTGGCCAAAGTCTTAAACTTCCGAAGCTCAGTAGGGAAATTGGACGCTATCTTACGGACGAACTGATTCTTTAGACCGAGTTGTAGTTGTTGAACCAATGTTTGGTAAAATAAAAAAAGAAAACTTGGTTAAGAGATTGGCTAACTTTGACTGTTGAGTTACCAATGAGCTAATTAATGTTGTGTTCTTTCCAAATGTTGAAAAATAGACAAAGATAGCAAAAAAACAGCTTTCCATCATGTATCTTTGTAGGCAGCATACTGTGGAACAACATTTGCTGGTTACGTTGGCTTGTGGACGGGCATGAGCCCCTACAAATTCACTGTCTCTGGCAACCAGCGAGGTAATACTATTAACAGTTAGAGCCACGTTGGACTATTTGATTTCTTTTCTTTCTAAGCATGTTTTTCATCCCTAAGAATCTGAGGCCCTGTTGAATATGTTGAAGAACGACATATCTGCTTTGCTGTCCGACGGTTTACCAGCTAGTTGGGTTATGAGGGAGGTGAGTGGATAACCCTGATTTGTGGTAAAGAAAAAAATAATACAATGATGTGATATTAATAATGTTCATTTAAAGACCCTGGAGGAGGCCAGGGACTTTCAGGATGCAGTCTTGCGTCTGTCAAAACCCCCCCTTACCACTGGGGTGTATTACATCGTTGCTGGGGTGCGAGCAGGGGAGGGGGTCGTCATCACCAGAGATCGAAAGGGCCCCGCTGACATCTGGCCCCTGGACCCATCAACCGGAGGGTAAAGAAAAGCTGCTAGGGGTCAGTGGGGGTTGCGCTGATGCACTAACATAAAACACCACCTTGCTGATTTGTTTAGATGGTACAGAGTGCAGACGAACTTTGACCACTGGCTTCCTCCTCTGCCTTCAGACCGAAGAAGGTAAGTTTATCACGTGATGAAGACATATCCATAATGATTTGTATCTATAGATGTCCTGAAGCTGACGTCACAGACATTTGAATCTAGCCGCAGCCATATTGAGTACCTGCTCTGGTCACCTGCGCGTCAAAGATGCCATCTGTATGTTTTGCCATTGGGAGGGACAATAAATAAGGTGACCCAAAGATTTCTTTTTAACGACTGCCAAAACAGAATGAACTTGGCAGAGATGGCTGGCAGCAATCGGAAGGGCCGATTGACTGTAAGTAGCAGTCCATGCAGTTTACATTTGGTATCAGGTAATTTTTCAAAACAAGCCAGGAGAGCTAGCTTAGGCTGTTGCCAACTGGATTTAATGTCTTGGACAGTTTTTTTTCTGCAGAAATTTAATTAATTAGATTACTGATCGGACAATGCCATCTTTTAGGGTCAATAACCCAACCAGCTTTCAAACTTTGATAGGTATCTGTGCTTTTAAAAGCTTTCAGACTTTTTCTGGTGTACAGTATGAGGATAGGTTGTATATAAGTTATATATATCAGTTGTGAAAGGATAAATCTGAAAGCCTGTCAGTTGAAAAAAGGTACATATAAATCGCATACAATTACACAGATTTTCTTTGTGTGCTGTTTAAGCTCACAGGGATTAAATGAGAATGGTCCATAATGGATCATCTATTCTGATCAGAGGGGAAGCTCAACAGAGCTAAGTTAAGTTAAGCTACGTACTCAATATGGCAGCCGTAAGGTAGAATCATAATGACGTCACGCTTCTGAAATGCATATATTGTTACGCTGCTGTTCTATGATCAACAGGGAAGCAGCCATGGTAGCACTGAATAAAATAGGTCAGGCTTCCATCAACATGAAAAAACTTCATCAGGCAAGTACTGACATCCTCATGTAGTATAAGTCATAGTTCATTTTGGGAATTTGTGGTTTGATAACCAAGCCTTGTCCTTCAGGTTTTGGCATTGTCTCCTGTGTGCGACAGGTGAGGATACAGTTTTCTCTTGCACTTTTGCTTCCTTTGTGCTCCAACAAATTACATGGCAGGTTCTCTGCTGAACTATACAGGGTGCTTTATCCTCCTGTTCAGCTTTAACCATAGTACCAATACACTTTAATCAGGCTACATGCTTGCATTTTTAGTGCTATGCAAAGTGTTCAAACCTGGTTATTTTTACACATTTTTTTTTTTCAAATTACAACCACAAATGTCTGTATTTTAGTGGGATTTTTATGTAACCAACAAAGCAATTAATAATAATGGGAGCATAAAAATCTATGTTCTAAATTGATTTTATAAGTAGAAATTTGAAGTGCTGTGACATTTGTAGCTTTATCCTGCACCCTACTGTTTTATACCCAAAAAAGGAAATCCAATTCAACTAAATACTCTCAGATACAATCTAATTGTTTTATGAAGGACTTGGGTTGGTAGAAGACATTTGTAAAAAATAGTCTATCATAATAAAGTCAAGTACCTTAAAGTTCAGGGATAAAGTTGTGCAAAAAAGTGTTGTGAATTGGTGCTATATAAATAAACTGAATTGAATTGAAATTGAATCCTAAAGAAAGAAACCTAGATGTTTGTGGTTTTAATATGAAATACCAAATAAATATTAAAGGTGCATGAATATCTGGCCCATTTTTAAGGAAACAAACATATCTTGACATTTCTTTTCAGCTTGTCAGATGCGTTAAACTATCATTAACCATTTGTCCTTTTACCCTCCAGAAAAACGATCTATACAACACTAATGAGTGCAGCATACCCCAGAGAATACACCACACTTATCATAGATAAGGTAATCCAAATACATTTAAAATATCCTCAGGAAATGATCATAAACACTCCAAACAAAACGATCCCCTAACTCACTCTGTCTCCTGTTTCTTTCCTTTTTAAGGGCTGTCATCGACCATCAACCTAACTGACAACCAGGGAGCAAAGAATATCTGAAGACTGCCTTTGCTGATTCTTTAATACAACTAATTGTGGAATTGTATTATTAGTTAATGAGATTCCAACAGAATGGAGCCCTACAAAAACATTTATCACAATTATCTTTCTTTGTGATATATGATGGTTAAAACTTGGATAAGAATGACACATGAAAAATAATAAATACATTTTACATCATCTTCTGTTCTTGTGTTTTATGCCCTATTTGCCACTCCTCGAAATGAGATACCCGTTTTGGTTCTTTGTACATTAAAGAAAGTTTATAATCACTTTAACTGGGCCTTAAATTACCTGCGAGTTTCTGCATTTTTTTTTAGATTCCAAGAAGTAGAGCATTACATTATTTTATTGTTGTTTATGAGTGACTGGCAGTAGGACTCCGCAGGGTTATTGAACGTCCAGATGTGGACACATGTTACCACTCACCAATTAACATAACTATTAACCTCAGTTAATAGTTAACTACATATTAACACAAGTCTAACAGTGTCTTTTATTACTTACTATCAGAGGTGTCAAGTAAGAAAGTACAAATACTTTGTTACCTTCCTTAAGTAGAAATTTTCGCTATCTATACTTTACTGGAGTAATTATTTTTTAGATACATTTTTACTTCTACTCCCTACATTTTATTTTGCAATTATCTCTACTTTCTAGTCCTTACATTTTAAAAATAGAGTCATTAGTTTTGTTTCATTTAAGCTCATTTTCGTTATGCCCTGTTAAAAAAAAAGAAAAACCATCAAAATAATTTGTTTCATCCAGACAATTTATTTGTGGTTGGACTTAAAAACTAATATTTAGTTTTTCAAGATGATGCTGAGTTTTATTGGACACTGTTAACATTAGTTATAAAACTAAGAACATTTAATATAAGGAAGTTATCAAGAATTGTAGAAAAATGTTCCTTTAATAGGGCAGTGCAGTTTATTATATTTATTTGCAACAATCTTTGTCTTCAACTTTCTTCCTGATGTATATTTCATATAAATTACATAAAATCAGTGGATGGAATTAGAAAATAATTATTGTATATATATATATATATATATTTTTAGTGTTATGTTTTGTAGTGAAGGGTAAAACAAGTTGTGTGTTTTTTGACCGCCACCTGGAATGATAGTGTAGAGCAGTTTGTTTTATCACGCTGATTACTTAAAATCTATTTTATCAAATAAAACAAAATGTACGGAAAAGGATTAGGGCCACTGAAAAATGAAAAAAAAGTTAAATGATTTTTACATTTTATTTCAGTATAATATTTTGACATTCACCTCAGAAGTCTGACTAGAATTCTGCCTTTCAGAATTCTAACTAGAATTCTGGAGTCTCAGAATTCCAACTAGAATTCTGACTTGACTCTCAGAATTCTGACTTTCAGAATTCTAACTCTCAGAATTATGACTTTCAGAATTATAACTGGAATTCCGCCTTGACTCTCAGAATTCTAACTAGAATTCCGCCTTGACTCTCAGAATCCAAACTAGAATTCCAACTTGACTCTCACAATCCTAACTAGAATTCCACCTTGACTCTCAGAATTCTAACTACAATTCTGCCTCGGCTCACGGAATTCTGCCTGAGCTCTCGGAATTCTGCCTCTGCTCTCGGTATTCTAACTAGAATTCTAATTTTACTCTAGGAATTCTAACTAGAATTCTGCCTTGACTCTCAGAAATCCAACTAGAATTCTGCCTTGACTCTCAGAAATCCAACTAGAAATCTGCCCTGACTCTCAGAAATCCAACTAGAAATCTGCCCTGACTCTCAGAAATCCAACTAGAAATCTGAATTTAATCTCAGAATTCTAACTAGAATTCTGACTTGACTCCCAGAGTTCTGACTTGACTTTCAGAGTTCTAACTAGAACTCTGAATTTAACCTAAGATTTCTGACCTTTTTCTTAGAATTCTGACTTTGATCTCAGAATACTGACTCTAACCTCAGAATTCTGACTTTTTTCCTAGGAATTCTGACTTCAACCTCAAAATTCTGACTTTTTTCCTAAGAATTCTGACTTTATTCCAAAAAAGTCTGACTTTAACCTCAGAATACTAACTTTAATCTCTGAATTCTGACTGAATTCTTACAGCTAACAAACATGTTAGCATCAAGGCGTAGCCATGTCTGTTTTAAAGACTAAACTAGCTATCTTGTTTTAATCACCCTTTGCCCTTCCATTAATTAAATAGCATCTTTGTGTTAAATAGCATCACGTAAAAAGTTACCTAATTGCATCATTTTCCACCAATGTGTTACTGGCCCACTCACAAACAACTCACATCTTTGTCAGTGAAGCTGGTGCCCATCTACATTAAGATCCAAAATTCTAAGTCAGAATTCTGAGAAAAAAGTCAGAATTCTGACTTTTTTTTCTCATATTAAAATTGAAATACAATGTAAAACTCAGCTAACTTTTTTTTTAGTGCCCCTAATCCTCTTCATTAATCCTGAGATTTCAGTCGAAAGGGGAATCTGTAGAGGCTAAGGAAACCTTTACAGGTCTTTTGAGTAAATTAGTTCATGACAGTTTTGAATATTTAACCCTTAACAAAATTCAGGTTTCTGAGACACTGATTAATTAAAATAATATATATAAATCTATATATATATATATTTATAAAATATATAAATCTAATTTCATATCTATCAAATAAAAATATTAAAAATGCAATACAAAAGGCCCCATTTGTTTTTCTTTTAGATGTATATAGTTGCTTCATATACAATCAAAATAAAACTTTATTTCCAATACTCCATCATTATTTTCTCATATTATAAAATATTCAACTAGTAATAAAATCAAATATTGTTTTGTTAAATTTTGGTTTATGAAGGAAAACAAAGGTTACTTAAATTAAAATGGCTAATATTTGTTATTATACTTTATATTGCTTTTCTGCTTACATGAGGAAAAGAGAAAACTCATAGACATGATGATGAATCAAAATATATGGACAAAACTAAGGCAGGTTTATGTTTTCACGGAAGCGATACAACGGCCAAGGGTGTTCCCACCGGAAGATGGCAGTAGAGTAACGATTGTGATCCTGAGGAGAAGAAGAAACGGGAGCAGACGCCTGTTGTCAGGGGATCACATGATATGACAAAGCAGTTAGCGGCTTCTTTCCAGACGACAACAGAGACTGCGGCTATTGACTCCTCCAAGATGCTGGCCCTCATTAACAGACTGTTAGACTGGTTCCGCTCGCTTTTTTGGAAGGAAGAGATGGAGCTCACGTTAGTTGGACTTCAGTACTCGGGAAAAACTACTTTTGTCAATGTGATCGCTGTAAGTAGCCAACGTTAGCAAAGACGCATAAAGTGGGCCCAGGCTACTACCTGGGAAAGGGTGAAGGTATCTGTGACACAATGTATTAAGCCTCTTCTGATCAAAAAATAATATCGTAACATTGTTGCTTGAAAGCATTTATTAGATGTGTTAAGATGAGAAACTGTGAGAGTACGAACTTTCGCAAATCCTTCAAACAGCTGGTGTTGGAGAATGACGAAGTTCTCGGTATGACTGAGCTTACTAATACAACGGGTCATGTGACCATGCTGTCAGAGCTTTGGAGCAGCTATCGGTGTTATGCTGAAGAATGCATCCCTACCAAGACATGCATCCCCAGTCGCGGGAGCGCGCCTCGCTTTGTATTACTGCATATCGACGAGGAAAACGGATGAAATATGACCAATGGAGCTACTTGTTGTTATATTAAATAAACCTAGGGAAAAAAAATTGGTTATTTATGTTGTTCATAACACCCGTACTTTTCTGCCAAATAACATCATTTTGTTCCCACGAGAGGAACATTTGAACGCTTTTATATCGTTAATACAACAACAAGTAACTCTATTGGTCATGTTTTAATCCGTTTTCCACGTCGATATGCAGTTGTACAGAGCAAGGCGCGCTCCCGCGACTGGGGACGCATGTCTCGGCAGGGATGCATTTTTCGGCATAACACCGGTGTGTCCACAACACCGCTCTGGGCTGAACGCTGACAGCAGGCGGTCTGTGTTGTAAATCACCGAATTACAAACAATTTGTAACCTTACGTTTTTTTGTTTGGTTTTCTTTTGTTTCTGTTGTACCTGTAGATGAAACAACCATGTATAGTTATGCATTTATTCATGTTATGTCAAGATGTTAGTTGAGTTTTTGGAAATGTTGCCTAATCACAGTTGTGGATAGTTTGGTTGTCAGACAGATTGCTTCCTGACGCTGTTGGACCTGTTTAGTAATCCTGTTATAGATTGAGGAGGGGTTAAACAATATCACTGCTCGTCAGTGACTAGTCATGTAATTTGGGGATATGTAGCATTTTAGAGCTAGCAGACAGACCTTTCTGCTAACTCACTGAAATCTTAAATTCAGTTTATCGGTTTAAGAGGAAAGTTTTATGATTTTTGTTTTCTTTCTGTAAACTAGTGTTAGAGGAAGATAAAAAGGCACCATCTGAAAAACCAGTTCCCTAATGGGCATGCCACTGATGACATCACATAAGGCAGCTGATCGGAGGGCCTTTCAGTACTCCATTTGCTGTTTTTTATAGTTTTTTTTGTTTTGTTTTGTTTTGTTTTTTGCTCCTGATGAAATTCCTAATAATTTTCTAAACCGGAGGTCTTCAACAGGGGTCCAAGGAGGTACTGCATGGAGGTCGCAAAAGTTTTGGTTGATTAGACTTTTTTTATATTCCCCCCTGTAATAATTTCCACTAATTGAAATGTCTTTATATACATATTAACATGAATTCAAAACACTGTAGTAAACAGATAAATGGAGGCAGAAGATGTCTTTGAGTCATCGATGCACACATTCAGCGACACACGGGAGCTCTTTCAAGCTGGACACCGTTTTATTCCCACTACCCTTCCCCATCAACCAGGAATCAGAATCAGAAATACTTTAATAATCCCAGGGAGAAATAACTTTCGTTATATTACTCCATCTCTAATAGAGTGACTATTGGACCGGTTTAATATAACACAATTTCATGCAATATATATAATTAGGGTGTCCCGGCTCCATCTCTCCATCCTTGGCCTGGACAACGTTAAAGACCCCTGCTCTAAACCATTACTATTAATGTTAAAATTAAATACTAAACCTCTTTATTCTCACAGCTGGGTCCTTTAGGATTTGGCAAAATGCCAAGACGAGCCTCACATTCAAGTATTATTGTTTCTAAACTCCACAGTCACTACTTTTTTGAACATCCTAACATGATTTATAAGCTTAATACAAAACGGCTCATGAAAAACTTTAAAATGTTTGGTTTAGGCCCGCTACTATCATCAGCATCACAAACTTTATTTGTAGAGTGTATAAAAACAATAATAAGTGCTGAACATAGCTAAAGATAAAAAAAACACAATAAAAGACTAAAATACAGCATAAAGATATAAAATAAGGCATAATAAGATGCCTTCTTGGTATGTCTTTATACCTGTATGAAGGCATACCAAAGTTTTACATTTAACGGTTAAAAGTTCTTTAACGGTTAAAAGTTAATCTTAATACCGAATCTTTAGCTTAAGGTCATTTAAAAGCAATGGCAAAAAGTCTCCATTGTTTGAGTTTTCCCAAACAGATAGATTAGCCACATCTAGCTGTAGACTGCTTGCCAAAAACCTGATCTGTCAGGATGATGAAAATGTTACCTTGTTCTATTGGACCAAACTCTTTTCATCTGGTTAGGGTTCATTTTTAACTCTTCTCTACATGGGTGGTGTCCCCATAGTACCACAGTCATCATGGCAATGGCGGCCTTCCTGGCTGTATGTTAGGAAAACAGAGAATCTGTAGTCAGACTCGTGAAAAACCAAGAGCGTAAATAAAGGCTATGGTCGGAAAGACAAAGCTCTCTGGATGAGTACAGGATAGGAGCTTTTAAAGCTATTAGTGTAGGCTAAGACTACCTAGCTTTCTATAGTGGTCATTTAAGCCCAGGACACAGCGATTTAATAGTAATAAAAAATAGAGTCTGTTATTAATGCAATCTGCATGCACAGTGACTCCACCTCCTAGCAGTGACTAGCTGTTGTCCGACGCCCCTTTTTCAGCACAACTCCCAGCCGTCCCTCATTCCTGCATGTCTGTTAAGCAGCCGACTGCAGGCTGGTTACTGAAGCAGATCTGTAGCTAACTAATGCTAGCTTATCAGGCTCATCACTGTATGAAGAACAGAACAGAACAGCAAATGTGTTTAATATTTGGTGCTTAAAAGCTGTTGATAAATGTATTGTTTTTATTTGGTTAACCTTTTAAAAGAACAGTAAATGTTTTGTTATTGAACTAATGATAGAACAATAATTAATATTTGACCCAAAGTCTTAAAAATACATGGCTTACCACATGTTATCAGCTTGTGGTGCAGTTCAGTTTGCACAGTAGTAATTTCTGTAATGTTCATTAGTGACAGCAAAGGCAAGTTTTTAGTAAACTGCCTCCAGGCCCCTAAATGGGCTGTAAATGGGGGAAATGCAATTAGCAGAGTGGTACCCTGCAGCAACAGGTGTGGATGGGGCTGTTTTTCAAGACTAGAAGGAAAGTATCTGACTATCTGAGTCGCTTTGCTTTTCTTAGTCTATCTAAAGTCTATCATAAGGCTCAACTATAAAAAAAAGTCTCTGTAAAAAAACATGATCTAAAAAAATCTGTGAATGACATGAGCAGTGCAAATGCAAAGTGTCTGTGGTAGTGACAAGTATTCATAAAGTGTTAAAGGGGTGATAGAATGATTCTATAGGGTATTTGGTGCTGGTCTTTAAGGTCTCTGAATAGGGCGTGTAACATTGGTTGGACTGAAAATGGCATATTTGCTGTTCAATGAGCCCTAATGCAAGCCTGATTAAAAGCCCTAGAATGAAACGACATGTTTTCTTCCTTTTATGGTTTGATCATGAATATTTAGATGAGCTGTGCGCTGATTGGTTGGTTTACAACAAGCGAAGCTGCAGAGCAACGACTCATCATAGCAACAAGCACTCACTCACTGAAACATGAAATTGTTGATATAGAAGGGTAAACAGAGGTCCTCTTTTTCTTGGACATGTCGAACTTTTCAAACCTATAAAATATCTGGGGTGAATTTCAAAATCGTCCAGGATTTTGGTCGACTACAGTGCAGCAGAACCGAGCCGTGAGCTCTGGGCCTGGTCTGGGTCCGGAGCGACCGAACCTGACCTGTTGACGGTAGCCGCGGCCCCGTGCTTCCCCCCGCCTGCTAGCATAAGGTCACCGGGTCGGGTTTGGTCGCTCCGTCTCCGGGTGCCGGGGTTCCCGGAACAGCCCCGGAGCTCATGGCTCGGTTCGAATGCTTGGTGTGTTCCAGTCAGCGTTCCAGTCAGGGATCTTTTGATAGACAAAAATAATCTATGCCTGTCGAGTCTTTGGTTCCTTGGGAAGACTGTAAAAATTTCCCCTTTTTCCGTGCAGCCTGGATCACTGCATTTATTGTATGTCAATTTCGGGGTGTGACAGAAGTACAGTCCAGAACCAAATAAGGCAACATCCCGGAATTGACATCAATTCGGTGATTCGTTTGAATTCGCCCGTTTTATGGTGGAAGTTTAGAATTGAGAGATTTGCAGAGAAAGGAGGCGTCTATGGGGTTTGAACTTCTCTGTCAACCATTTCACCCACTGAACTATCGTTATTCATCTATGACAATGGAAACTTGGTGTTGCATTCTATGACCCCTTTAAGCAATTGATTTCTGCCTGACTTGTTCCTGAATACCCACTGTCTGTATCTGTTTGGGTCATTTATAATAAAGGTGCTCAAAGTTAGACTTACAGAAACAAAAGACTAAGGAAGGTTTTCTTTGTTGTGATTAGACAGCATAATGCTTTCATTCAGTGATTAATGGGCCAAGATGGTACATGTTTTCCAATGAATCTATAGGGTATGTCCATCCCTAAAATGGTAATAATTCAAGCTGTGATTTATATCCACAATCTTTTACCCCATAGGCTTTAGATAAAATGATAACTTGTTCAATTTTTCACTAATATGCAGTGCCTTTTTTCTCTTGCATTTCTCATTTGCAGTCGGGGCAGTTCAGTGAAGACATGATTCCCACAGTGGGTTTCAACATGAGGAAGGTCACTAAGGGCAACGTAACAATAAAGGTAAGCTAGTAAACAAGGCTGTGCTGTTATTTCACTATAAACAAACATGGAGATTTACTGATAGTATTTCATCCAGTTGGTGTCATCCAGCTGTGTTAAATCTTTGAACTTTTAATACCAGTTGTAGCAGATTTATGCTAACATTATAATCAATCCAAGCTTTATTTAGCCTTCTAGCCTCAAGTAGTCTATATTTATTTACAACTGAAAAATTCTCCTGTGTGTCTGAGAAATAATGAGTTGCAATTGGATTAGCATCCTCTATTAGCAGGGCTACTGGTGTTAGCTTTGCTAAATCTCTTCATGTATTCCCTTCAGTTAAGACAAAGATTTTTGCTTTACAGACAAAAAAGGTCTTGTTGAAATTTCTTCTAGGCTACAAAATAAGTGCAAACCCTTTTTAATGTGATCTGTGGGTGTTTTTTCCCACCATCACAATCAAAACATCATGCAGTATTTGACTATGTTTGTTGCAGAACACGGATCTGTGATTAAGGATCTGAAACTCATAGAACATGTCATTTCTCAGCAGCAATGCCAGGATGTTGGGTGTTTTTTGTTTCTTTTAATAAAACAGTTGCATTTGTCTAAAGAATAGTTTTCCCCTTTGCTTTGAAATGCAAGTCATGCAATGTTTAAGTCCCATTTACATAAAAATAAGAAAGATAACCAAAAGTCTGGTAAATATATATTTTTTGTTGTGTTTTATATTTTTCCATTTGAGGTTTTTGTTTGTGACTCTGATACAATAAAGAGAGGCTCCACCTGCCTCCACTGCATGTCCTGGTGTTACAAATGTGTATTGTTTTTTTGAGGGGAGGCACCAAATCAATCTAAAACTGCAGATTATTTGTTCCATTAACCTCTATTTTACCAGGAAAGAAATCGATCTTTTACAGAATGTGCTGGTTGCACTTCAGACACTTTAGCCCAAAAGATGTAGATATTTAGTTTAACTGTAGGACTTCATAAAGACTTCTAACATTTCCCAATGCCCCACACTCTGTAACATAGTCTGAAAGCTTAAAAGGATTAAACAAAGTAACATTGCTACAATATTTTAGTTTTCCTACTAAAGTCAATCAACTGCAGACATTGTCCCCACATGTAGAAAACACGGTTTTCTTTAAAATTTCATCTCACTTCCCTTCTAATTTTAACTAATTACACCTCACTGATAACCTCAATGTAACAACCTTTGAACTGGAACTGCTTAGAAACCAGTTAAATGTTGGAAGAAACATTTTTTATTTTGTGCTTTCCTGTTTCAGATCTGGGACATAGGTGGACAGCCGCGCTTCAGAAGCATGTGGGAACGCTACTGTAGGGGAGTCAATGCTATTGTGTAAGTTATTTCCCTTCCTCTCCCTGCACATGTGAAAGCCTAACAAAAGCTAAATACAGTTTAACACTTTAGACTCCCATCTATTTTTTTTCCCTCAGTTACATGGTGGATGCAGCAGACAGAGAGAAAATAGAAGCTTCCAGAAACGAACTGCACAACCTCTTAGACAAACCACAACTACAAGGAATTCCTGTAAGATTCCCTATCTTGGAGTGGAACCACCTGGTGTTCACATAATTAACTTAGCTTCAGAGTTTTTCTTTGTGAGTCAAGTGACTCCAGCCATAAATGGTATTCTTCTTTTTTCCCACTAAGTCAGGATAACTGACTCAATGGAGTCTCATGTAGTTGGTTAATACCATTCAGCTGCAGTGAGGAAAACTTGATGATTGTTCCCTCCTTTCCTTCCTTTAGGTTTTAGTCCTCGGTAACAAGCGGGACTTACCCAATGCGCTGGATGAGAAGCAGCTCATTGAAAAAATGTGAGGAATGCTTATTTCATTTTATTTGTATGACCTTAAGTTCCAACTTTAACTGACTAATGTCACATGTTGTATCATAACGTAACGCCTGATTACTCATTTACTACTTTGAGTGTTCATGTTTCTCCTTATTTATTGTACCTTCCTGATCTACGCAGGAACCTTTCTGCCATTCAGGACCGAGAGATCTGCTGCTACTCTGTGTCCTGCAAGGAGAAAGACAACATAGGTAACTAGCAGAGGGGAAGTTTGTCTGGTCAGAATTTAAGAGGAGGCCAGATGTATTAATCCTAATATTTAACTGAGTTAAATGTGCTCTTACAGCAGCTCAGTTATAACCCATCTTTCTTGTTAAAAGCCTAATTGTCAGTTTTAGGTAAAGTAAGGTTTGTGAGAAATCACTGGGGCTCAGTATATTTCTGCTTCTCTTGACTTATTGATTTTAGTTGTTTATATCAGAACTTTTATTAAAGCACTCGGAGTAACATGTTATTGCATAATACAAAAAAAAAACACTATCTGTTGGAAATTTGAGGTTAATTGCATTCTTCTGAAATGAGTTTATTTGATGCCTTATATTAGCTTTTAAATGTTTTCCCCCTGTTGTGGAAACTCTCACAGCATGTGATATAAACCAAGTTAGGTTTAATTAAGCAGATACTATTAATCTTGGCCTTCTTTACAAGCACCAGTTTCCCTGCTTAATGGTGCATTGAAATAGTTTAGTTTTAAAATATATAAAAAAAAAAGAATAGATTAGATAGATTTTCTTTGTCGTATTGTCTTTATTTTACCAGCGATTCCCTGATTACCCTGTTCTCATTTTATCTGAATGTATCTTACAGATATCACACTGCAGTGGCTCATCCAGCACTCAAAATCAAGAAGAAGCTGAAAGTACAGTCCCCCCCCCCTCACCACCACCTCTGCCCGGTCGCAGCGCTGGCCTCAGCCCTCCTCCCCCTCCCTTTCAGTCAGGGGTCCTCAAAAGTCCCCCTTTGCACTGCCTCTGTGAAGTAATCCAGCTTTCTCCACTCACTACCGCCCCCTGCACCATCATGTACACTACCATACATATGTATCCTCCTGTACAGCACCAACCCCCCACCCGTACAACTGGAGTCTCACTACTCTAACAGCGGGTGGATTCTCCATCCGAGTCGGGCCTTCTTAGTAGCCACAACGAACATGCTCTGAGTCTGTGTGCATCATGAAGGTTTCTTCTTATTGGTTTTCAGGAATCTAACGGTACTGCAGTGTGCTGCTTCCCAGCATCAAACACCTTCTCTGTTTTCTGTCAACATTCAGCGCTTGTGCGACACTGTTTGATTGTAGTTTTGAGCGGTTCTTTGCCAAATAAGGATGGTTGCTTCTGCCTCTGCTATAATCTCCCTGCAAAGTTGGCCACGTTCTTATATTTACCGTCTGGGTGTCTTAGATTCAAGTTTAAATGCAACTTTAAATGTCATTAGAAGGAAGATTTTGGTGTGGCTTTTGTGTCTCCAGGCAAAATTCCCAAGCCAAATTTTAAGTGCCTTTGACTGTGAAAGTGTCCCAATCAGACGGTTATTTCCCAACGCAGCTCCCTGCCTGCTCCCGCAACCAAACGCTCGGAGGAGACACGACTCTGAGCTCTTGATCACCCTTAACAGCGCCTCTAGACAATCTCCTTTTAAGCTCTGTAAACACATGCACATTATGGTGTCTGAGAAGTGACAGTGCTGTGCTGCTGATGAAGAATGAATGAGAAAATGTTACATGTCTGCTTCCTGGAGCAGTGGAATGCTGTTGCACTTGCAGCCTTTTGAGTCATGTCTAGCTTTGAAAGATGGGATAAATCACGGTTTCAGTTCTCAGATTGTTAAAGTATTTTAAGCAAAGAACCTGAGCTCAGTGCGTGTGCACCTAGATGTCTCCGTCACGGTGCATTTTATCTGAAGGGGGGTTGGGTAACGGAGAGCCAGTGTTATTCATGAAGAGGTTTGAAATTCTCCATCCCTTGCAACACCTCTGCTGAAATAAAACAAAAAAAGCTACAGTAGGCAAAGAGTAAATGTGTTTATTTACAGGTGTTTGCTTTTTATTGATAATACTAATTGTTTAAACTACTATCCTCTCATCTGGTTGATCAATATCAATCAGTTTTTCTTCCTTTTGCGTAAGGATACCTCTGGAGTGGGTTCAATCACCTACCTGCAGGATCTCTGTCGCCATGCCCACATTCCCATCACTCTGTTTTATCACAGATAGTCCGTACATTGATTGTCGGGACCACAGCAGCAGTGAGGGGCTGTTCATTTGGCTGACAGTGAGGCCCATCTTGCAGAAAGCTTTTGTTACCTGTGAAATAAATATAGGCTATTTGCTACATTTGTGTCTGCATGTGCTGGGCTTGTTCACATTAATTAGTAGACTTTGTAAATAAGACGTTAGCTTTTTCATTCAAATAAATGCTCCTGTAGATCTCATGCATTCTCTCCCTGTGGTTGCCAATAAAATTTTGTTTTTATTTATAAGGATTTCAAAGCTGTGCTCTTTTGTTAACGTTTGTCAGTTTAAGGTTTCACCACTAGATGGAAGCAGAGGACTTTGGAGCAGCAATGATGGGACAGCCTGCCACAAGGCCAGAATGGATCATCTTAAGTGAAATTATGAAGCATATTTTGCTAAAAGGGTGTGGCATGTTTGCAGATTTTAAGATGCAATGGTGAAAATGAAGACCATTTCATTTTTAGGTCTCAATTACTGCATTGTAAGCCCTATGAACTTAAAACTGACCAACTCAAGTGCGGTGTTAAGTGACAATTACAAAGCAGCACAGAAGGGGACTTTCTAGTCTAGCCATAGCTTATCTGGATTAAGTTCTAGAGTTTGCGTCATTCTATAAAAGAATATCTCTTCATCAACATTTTGATTTCTGTTGACTGTTTAAAGGTGTTCGATCCAATGATCTAAAGTTGACCTAAAACGGCCTCCTGGTCGCTCTAGGTTCTTAACCAAACGGTGCACTTTTTTTTTTTTTTTTTTTTTTTTTAAGAACTGCATGCTTTTATATGGAACCCCTCTGAAGCTTATAATAAACCCCAAAGATTAATGGAAGTAGAACCACTATCCAAGTCTTTTCTTACTAACCTATACAGCTGTGCCTGCTGAAAACAGTTCTGTCCTTCTGAAACCACTGAGTTATGTAGTGACTATCAGGGTGATGCATAATCCTAGTTAAGTGAAAGATGTTTTCCATTGAGGCCAGAAAGTTAAATTTTTGTCTCATCTGACCAGAACATCTCATTCCAAATGTTATCTCTTTATATCACCTAAGAAAAAAAAAGTCGTCTGAGCTTTTTTATTTTTTTATTCCAACAATGTTTTGTGTTTTTCTAATTCTCTGCTCTTCATTTTTGTATTATATATTGAATAGTTCTATGGCAGATGTCTTAAAGGTTTCTACCAAGCAGCCGTCTCCCTGACATGATATTGTTTGTTTGTTCATTTCCATTCTCTAACAAACCAAGACCTAACAGAGCAGCTTGTAAACACTGTGCACTAATTAGATCAATTCTAAAGGAAATTTACCTCTTTGAACTTGAGGAGCTTGAGAATAAAGAAGCTTTACAAAAGATTTGGAATATTGTGGGGAAAAAAAATTAAATTCCCTTTTCTTTGCTTCTATGTTATATGATTACTACAAAAACAATTGTAATTTTAACTTGATAAAATATAGACAAGCTGATGTTCAAAGGCTGTGCATCTTCAGACACTGGACCTGCATTTGAAGCAGATACGGTGATATTTCTTGCATATAGCTTTCCCGTTTAAAAAAAAGCAAGTAAGGATATTTTCAAATTAAGATCCAGGAAACAGCCATTTGCAGGTGTAGTACCCTCGAGCTGTTGGTGAGCAGAACTCTGCTGGTCTAACAGGAATGCACATTAATCTAATTTCCTAAACAAAGCGTTAAATGAACATCTGCAGGAGCTCATTGTATCCGTGTTGGTAGGTGGAAGGTGTGGACAGATGTGGGTGTTGCCTGAAGAAATGCATGGATCTACATGGCCTGTAGTGACACTATGGGATTGTTATTATTGTTCTCTTTAATGTGCTTTACTATTGGCCCAATAGTAAAGCACATTAAAGAGAACAATAATAACAATCCCATAGTGTCACTACAGGCCATGTAGATCCATTTGTGTCACACAGCCCTTCCTCATTTGCATAATGAGGCAGAAATGCATACAGAAATGTAAAAACGAATAGCGTGGAAGAAATAAATAGGGTAAAAAAATAAAAAAGAAAGAATTAAACCTACAAAAATATAACAGCCAAATATATAAATATGTAAAAGAATAAGTATTTATATATAGAGAGAGATATATAGACCTACATTTATTTGATTGTTGTATTTTTGGGGGCAATTAATTGTATGCTCATTTATTTATTATGTATATATTTTTAGATATAGTACAGCTGGTCCTACGTATTTGTGGAAGTAATCAGTGGTGTCAAGTAACGAAGTACCAATACTTCATTACTGTACTTAAGTATACTTTTCACATAACTATACACCACTCCATTACTTATTTTTCTTCCTACTTCTGACTTCTACTCATTACATTTTCACACAAGTACCTGTACTTTCTATTCCTTACATTTTTAAAACAAATGCTAAAATATTCAGACACCCATGGCAATGCATATAGTTCAAAGAAATAAGAAACTGCAAATTCAATGGGCTCATTTGGCAACATTATGTTAATAAGTCATTTTAAGAATTAAAAATTCTGATCTTGTATATTGAGGGATATCAGAAATGAAAGAGTAAAAATAGCCAGAAAATGTACACTAGGCCTACACAGCATGACTGAGTGTTCTGTAGATTACACACTAGTGTACAGTGTATTTGTTGGGATTTACCCTTGCTTGCATATATTTAGTAGCAAAATAAACATTGTCATCCATAATAATGTCTGACATCCATAGCTAAAAAAAGACTAGTCATACTTAATGTTTGAAAAGTTTTACTGCCATTAATGAATAACATGAGACATATTATGGATGGCAATTCAAATTCAGATGATGGGGTTAACAGTAGTTTTTCTTTGGGTTCCTGCGCATATAGGGGTGAGAAAAAAGTGGCTGAAAAAAAAGCTAGGGTCGATAAACCGGAATGAGAAAGATATAAAAATTAGCACGAGTAAATCAGAGGTTAAAAGTGTTATTAAAATACAGATCCAAGAAAAACAGCAAAAACAGTGTGAAGAAGATATAAAAGGAAGATGGCTTTACAGAATACAAAGGAAGGTTGGAGAAGCTCGAGGAAACATTTGAAACAACAGAATACAAGAAAGGATAATAACAAGGTTACGGTTGGGACATACAGGGCTTAATTCAACATTACAGTTAATGGGGAAACATCAAACAGGAAGATGTGACGTCTGTGAATAAATTGAAACAATAGAACATGTAATGTATACCTGTAGGAAATATCATAGACAAAGAATACAGTTGGGAAGGAGTTTGAACAAGAAAAACAGCAGTTTAATCTTATAAACATTTCAAGGAAAAATTCTTATGACATAGTCTATAAGATTATGTATTGTTACTTATTGGAAACAGGATTAGTGAGAAGAATATAGTCTTTTTTTTCTGAGCGTGTCTGTCCTGATCCACACAATTACTGGTTAGTGGCAGTAATGCACCTAATAGTTGTTTGCCAACCGACATTAAAAAGAAGAAGATTTATTCTAGACTTTGAGTGAGGTGTAACTGAGTGATCGGTAGGTTTCAGGGTTTTTCTGGAGGCATGGTGTGAGTTGAAACTCTGCAACAATTACAGCAACTCCTGTTTGTCCACACGGATTTTTTGATGCATCTGTATAAATGTTTTACATAATTACAAAACTGTTTTATATATTCCTGCACTATTACGGAATTACATTTATACATTTTATCTCCATTTTTCCTTTCTAATATAGTTAAATCTACATTTATATCAGTTAAAATCCATTGCGGAATAATTGATAACGGCACTTTGGGCTAATGCTTCAATGATTTAAATGTACCTACTGTTACTATCTGAATGATTATCCAACCAAACGACTTATTATCAACTCTTTCTTTCGGATGATTTTGATTGTGTCCTTGCAAATGAACCCAGTAATTTAATGACAGTTGTATTCTTCTCAACGCTAACAGCATTTCACCCACCTCCACCTGTAAAGATGATGTTGAAGTTGTCCTTATTGCTCCAGTTATCAAATGCAAAGCTTGATATTGGATGGTTTCCACTCTTTTGATTACTGTCTCCGATGCTGATCCATAAACTATACTACCATAATCAATTGTTGATCTACTCAGATTTATATCAAATAATTTTATAGCTTGTCTATCTTCTCCCCATTCGTAACCAACTTAACATCTCAGTATATTACAGGGTTCCCACGGGGTCCTTAAAAAGTCTTAAAAGGCATTGAATTCTTCAAAATAAAACTAAGGCCTTAATTGGTATTAAAATGTCTTAAATCAGTCTTTCGTAGGTCTTTATTTTTAAAAACATTTGAACATACATGAGGCACAGTGTATTTTGTGCAAGAAGTCATTCAAGCTCGGAACGATGGGAACTAAGGCAGTGGAGTC